>NC_137917.1:27715312-27732812 GCF_963457725.1 Sprattus sprattus
GTGCTCTCATGATTTTCTCATTGCCATTTAGACCAGTTTATTTCCTCAGCCTCAGCTTTGCATAGTGTCATAGGGTGCAGCCGGCCTAGATCAGGACCTCAAAGTTCTTTTGTACGCGCTATATAAATACAATTTAATTGAACTGATAACAAGGTGCAGGTGGTGCAGGTGGTGCAGGATGCTAACCATAGCTGTGTTCATAGGCTGAAGGTTGTTCATGAGTTCCATGAATGCAGTCCCACTCTGTGCAATGGCTCGGTGGAAAAGTCCAGTGCTCAGTGGCGAAAGAACCTGAATCAAATGATAAAAAATAATGTCAAGGTCAACGAGAAACTGAATACAATGTCATTTTTGTTGTTGTGTTTAATGCCACAGTTGCAGTATGTATAGTTCATGTTGATGTCTACACTATTTGATCTTTCTTTTTGAAGGCTTCTGAAAATGAGATTCGTGTTTTTCATGGAAAACATCAAGCACCTATAGGCACGGAACCCACCTGCAGAGACACGCTGAAGCCCCCTGCTGACTCTCCGAATATGGTGACAGAGGAGGGATCCCCTCCAAAGCTCTGGATGTTCTCCTGGACCCACTGCAGTGCAGCCACCTGGTCCAACAGGCCCATGTTTCCCGGGGCGTTATCATCCCCAGTGCTGGTAGGAGACAGAAGAAGAGAACATGCTTTGGCTGTGAAATTAAACTATTAAACTAAACACATTGTAATAATTATAGTAGCTATAGTAACTGCAAACCGTAATACCTTCCTTACAGTAAGGAGTAACATGAACAGTTTGTAGACTCTGTGGCACCAAATTACCTGAACTATTTACACATTTTACTTTTCAAAATAAAGTAAAGTCTATTTTCATAACTGCATCCCCACCTGAAAAAGCCCAGCATTCCAAGTCTGTACTGAATTAGGACCACAACCACATTCTGATAGGCTGCCAGGACAGATCCGTCATAAAAGGAAGCGGAGCCCAGGACTAATGCTCCGCCATGGATCCACACCATGACCTGAAGGACAGCAGCACATTACCTCAGACACACACTGACAATCAGCAGCACATTACCTCAGACACACACTGACAATCAGCAGCACATTACCTCAGACACACTGACAATCAGCAGCACATTACCTCAGACACACACTGACAATCAGCAGCACATTACCTCAGACACACACTTACAATCAGCAGCATATTACCTCAGACAGACACTCTGATGATATGATCAGACTCATGCGAAAGCCTCTGTTGCATTTAACAATGGCAAAGAATAGACGTACAACAGAAGTTCAACAGAATAAAAGCAAAAGCTAAAAAACACACTTTAAAGCTGTGGCCAGTGCTGTCACTCTGGGCTGGAACTTACAGGTAATTGAGCATCTTCAGCAGGTTTGGCAGGAGTATAGATATTCAGATAGAGACAATCCTCGGACACCTCAGGAATCTCAACGACCAGGCTAAGTACTTTCGCAAGTGCTATAGACGCATGTCGATCCTGTAGACACCTAAAGGCAAACTGGAAATTAGGCTGCACTTGCTCAGACTGGTATATTTTGGACATTGGTTGAGCGGCAAGAACTCATTCTTTGTGACACCAGTGTTTTACTGTTTCATATTTCTGTAAACTTGTTTATGCACTTAGTCATGTACTAGCCTCACAGTGGTCAGAATGGACTGTATCTAATTAGGCTCAGACAACACACAGGAGACACATTTTGTACGCACAAGATGTTCTTCTTAACTGCGACATTAAGTGGTGAGCATTGTTCTCTCTGGATCACATTTCTCTCTGACACATCTTCTCAAGTCATTGGACTTGTTTAGATATTTAATTCAGCATGTACTCCTTTCCACTCTCATTGAAACCAAATCATCTCAATAGTTGTTCCCATGGCTACTGGATCTACTTAAGATTGTGTCCTTAAAACATCTTTAATAAAAATATACTGGAATGATCTTTCAGGGACTTATTCTACACAAAGCATATGAGTGATACCATAAAGGATCATTCCGATACTTTGGCTAAGTAGTAAATGATGATTGTAGTGTCAGCAATGGCCCCTCATAAATATTGAGGGTATGACTTCATTGACTTACATATATGGCTGCTTGGTGGCATCCCTGACCCCCTCCCATCCCTGCACAGGTTGGGGACGGGCCAACCTGAGGGGTCCCACTGGTGGTTTAGCGAAGGGCAAACCCAGGTATGAGTGGACTGCTGTTGGCTTCCCCCTCACGCGTGTGTATTGGCCTTTAAGGGCTCCTAGCTTGGTGTGGATCAGTGGTCCTATAGTTATACAGAAAACAAGACCATGCAGTGATCAGCATTACAGCATTACAGTTTTCATTAGAAAAAAATACAAATTAAAAATTAAAAAGCTAAATAATGATAAAAAAAAACTATGTTAAATATATTTTCAGAAATGAATTATTGAATATACAGGCAAAATAGATTACATTTATATTTTTATGTTTCTTGTTTTCCGTTGAAGTTTCTGACAGATATATCGGTAAAGTATAGTAGCCCTGCTTTGCAATGAAGAAGATGCAACAGAGCATGGTTTGAACGTACAGGAAAACTATGCTGCCTTTTTTCTTTCCACCTGCCAAGACACACCTGCCATCATGCGCGATGGATGAACTCAAATATATAACATTTGCTGCGAAAAGTAACTTTAAAAGACGTTCCATATTAGCGATAAGCAATCGTCCGAGGGAAATGCACTACAGGTTATCAACATTTCATCGAAGGACTTCGCTTTTCAACTGTACATTACGCAACACTGCTCCGCCCATATTCTTTGCTCTACATAGGAAAATACTAAGTGTATAGCATCAATCATAGTGATGTCGGTAAGCCACCTTTCATACAGAGAGAGGTGTGTTCGCATAAAGAACATGTAGACACCAGGAACACCTTATGACAACAAACAACAGCATATGATTCAAAACACTGTTATTACTGTAACAATTGCAGATGTAGGCTAATCTTACATAAATATAAATAATACAGTGAAAAAAAATGTAAAGGGAAAAGTCTGTCACTGTTTCGACCAGGCTCATTAGCTGCAACCTTAATTGGAAGCAGACCACAAAGTAAACAAACAAATGTATTCCAACAACACAAAATTAGAGAATAAAATAGTGACTGCAAAGCACCAAAAATTCCGTAGTGCACACCTGCATCAAACACATGGTGAGGATGCCATGCCTCCTCTGAGGGCGAACAGGCAGAACTCTGGTAAATATATTATTTTTAGTAACTAAAGTATGATACAACTCTGTTAAATATATTGTCAGACATTAATTATTGCATATCAATGGCATGTTATGCAGGCAAAATTAAATAATATTAAGATAAATCAGTACAGTGTAGTAGGCCTGCTTTGCAATGAAGACGATTATTTCTATTCTTGCAGTCCTATTCTGTTCGACAGAGCATGGCTTGAAATGTAAACGTACAACTAGAACTATCCTAACGTTTTTTTCTCTCCACCTGCCAAGACACACCTACCATCATTCGCGGTGGATGAACTCAAATATATAACACTTGCTGCAAAAAGTAGCTGTAAGACACGTTCCATCGTAGCAAAAAGCAATCGTTTCGTTTGAGTGAAATGCAATGCACTGCTGCTGGTTTTAAGCATTGTATTGAAGGACTTCGGTTTGAACAGTGGATTGCGCAACACCGCTCCGCCCATTCCCTTTGCTCTACAGGGCAGTTTGTCGCTTATTGTAAAGTAAGAAAGAGCGATGACAGAGCGACGCTGTACTTATTTATTAGTCAGGGCATGCCCTAGCACATTTGGTGGTCTGGGCAAGCTTCACTCCATGTGTGTGTTATGCAACGAGTAGGATATTTGTGTTGTTGCACTGGCGCAGTGAAGTTAGTTTCAGGTTCCATATTCGACAGATTCGCATATTCGCACGCTTAGGGACCGTCATTAAATTACCACTCTAACAGCAGCGCGAATGCATACTCCAACAGCAGCACGAATGCTTTGGCTGAATTGCTTTCATGCTTTGGCTGCATTTGACACACCAGAATGCCAAATGTTTAGAACTACCAAAATACATCCGTTTTTTCTACGAGGAAATGTTTTTGTTGTAATTGTTTTTGTTATTGTGATTTACTACCAAAATACATCTGTATTTTTTTTCTATGAGGAATTTAAAAAAAAAAAATTTTTTAGCTTTCACATGAAGTGACATTGGAATGCTTTGGCTGCATTTGACACAACAGAAATTATTGTGATTTTAAGCACCCTTCAATGTATGTCCACATCAAATTTAAGTATTATTGTTGCCTATGGGGAAAAGGAAATATTGCCATTCACATTACAGTTTTTCTCAATCGTTTTGTTACCTGTGTCAACTCTGACATCAAGTTCTCAAAACAGTTAACACCTGTGTCTGAACAAAAGCACTCTGGACAAAATGACACATTTGCAAAAGGCTGTTACTCTCTCAAAACACTTAAACCATGCAGCAAAAGCAAATCTTGCCTTGCCACTTGTTGCCAATTGAAAAGCACTCTTTAATCAATCATTTCACACTGGACAACAAAATAAAAAATATGGCCATCAATATGAACCAGTGCAGCCTTACATGTCCTGTTGACATGCCAGTGGCATTTCCTTGCTTTACATAGTTATACTTTTCACAGAAATACTCAAAATCAGAAACAATTCCATGCCATTATTCTCAAAACTTTAGCTGAAAACTGAAATACAGACAAAAATATGGGAATATACAGTAACAACTGTGTTCAAATTAGTAATTGTCTATTCGTTAACGACAAAAGAGCCATGGTTCTCTGAAGACAGGTTCTATGATCCATGCTTGCAAAGAGACGTGGCACCTATATAGGTGGAGAGTGACTGATTGCTCATTGAAGAATTGTGCAAAGGAGTTTCATACAGGTGATTCAGACTTATGCAAGGAATCTATACGACCTGTGAAAAGATGTTTTCCTTTTGTTTAGTACGGGAAAGGAGGTATAGATATAGATACAGGAGTATAGATATTCAGATAGAGACAGTCCTCAGATACTTCAGGAAACTCAACATCCATGCTAAGTTTTTCCGCAAAGTCTAGAGATATCTGTCGATCCTGAAGACACCTAAAAGCATACTGGAAATTAGGCTGCACTTGCTCAGTTCTTGCCGCTCAACTATGGAGACACCAGTGTTTTACTGTATCATATTTCTATAAACATGTTTATGCACTTATTAATGTACTAGCCTCACAGTGGTCAGAATTGACTGTATCAAATTGGGCTCAGACAACACACAGGAGACACATTTTGTACGCACAAGTTGTTCTTCTTAACTGCGACATTAAGTAATGAGCATTGTTCTCTCTGGATCACATTTTGACACATCTTCTCAAGTCATTGGACTAGTTTAGATATTTAATTCAGCATTTATTCCTTTCCACTCTCATTGAAGCTAAATCATCTCAATGGTTGTTCCCATGGCTACTGGATCTACTTAGGATTGTGTCCTTATCATAAAACATCTTCAATAAAAATATACTGGAATTAGGGACTTATTCCCCACAAGGCATATGAGTGATTCCATAAAGGATCATTCTGATACTTTGGCCCCTCATAAATATTGAGAGTATGGCCTCATTGACTTACATATATGGCTGCTTGGTGGCATCCCTGACCCCCTCCCATCCCTGCACAGGTTGGGGACGGGCCAACCTGAGGGGTCCCACAGGTGGTTTAGCGAAGGGCAGGCCCAGGTATGAGTGGACCACTGTTGTCTTCCCTCTCACACGCAAGTATTCACCTCTAAGGGCTCCCAGCTTGGTGTGGATCAGTGGTCCTATCCAGACAACAACACCATGTAGTGATCAGTTTTACAGTTGGTTAAGAAACTAAAAAGCTCAATTATGATAAAACTCTGTTTAAATATATTGTCAGAAATGAATTATTGCATGTCATGGCATCTATAACAGGCACAATTAAATCATATTAAGATAAATCAGTGTAGTAGTGCTGTTTTGCCACGAAGACGATTATTACTATTCTTGCAGTCCTATTCTATTCGACAGAGCATGGGTTGAAATGTAAACGTGCAAGGCGGGGAGAACTATCCTGTCGTTTTTTCTCTCCACCTGGCAAGACACACCTACCGTCATGAGCGGTGGATGAACTCAAACATATAACACTTGCTGCGAAAAGAAGCTGTAAGGCACGTTCCATCGTAGCAACTAGCAATCGTCTGAGTAAAATTAAAGACTGGTGTGAACCATTTCATTGAAGGACTTGAATCCGGGTTGGATTGCGCAACATTGCTCCGCCTATACTGCTCTTTGCCCTCCATAGAAGTTGGTCGCTCAGTCACTTATTGCGAGTGAGAAAGGGCAAAGGCAGAGCGACGGTGTAGCCTACTTATTAATGGTCCCGTAGCCTATATCCTGTAATTGTGAGTTAAGAAAGCCACCTACACCAAGATAACAGACGAGTGGTATCCTCCTCAGATCTGGATATTCTTCTGGACTCAATGTTCATACCTCCATGTTATTTAGATTTTGTGAAAAAAATGATTTATACTATATAATCATTATCGGAATACAACGTGTTATATTTCAAATATTTTATCACAATATTAGGAGAGGTCGGCCGGGGGCACTTGTAACATTACAATCAGCTGCAACTAGGTGAAATAGGCTAGCCAGTCTTCTTAAAGAGAAAGGTAAACTAATGACTGTAGAAACCATTATTGTCTACATTTTATTCCCCGATGGGATTTTTATACTTGACCGATATCGTTTTTGTCCGTAGTAAAATTTGGGTCCCAAAACATTGGAAAATAATGGTGTAGTCCAGGGTATACGGAGTACACCCACTTATTTTTCAGTCAGCATTGCGCATACCCCCTTCTCAAAACAAGGCGTTTATACTGTGCTGTGTTAAAAAAATATATATATATAAGAGTATACCCATTTCTCCAGAGACCACTACACAACTGAAAAATAGGGACTAGGTTAAGAATAAATACAGAAGTCTGCTTGGACTCTAAACTTTAAATTAGTCAGCATTGCGCATACCCCCTTCTCAAAACAGGGCGTTTATACTGTGCTGTGTTTTTTTTTAAAAAAAACATAAGAGTATACACATTTCTCCAGAGACCACTACACAACTGAAAAATAGGGACTAGGTTAAAAAAAAAATACAGAAGTCTGCTTGGACTCTAAACTTGCTGATTACATACAACTTACAAGACATATAATATTAAAAAATGACCTTGAAATGTTTTGAATCTGACAGCTTTTGTTAGCTACATGGTAGCATTGTACGGGCAACATCATTGTCCAGAAGAAGGAAAACCAAAGGGTAATGTAGTTTTTAAACTTTTCTAATGAATAACCAAAAGGATTTTACCCCTGTCAAAACACACTCCAAGGTCACATTAAAATGATTCAAGAAGGAAGATTCACTTCCAACACTAAGGCCTGTTTTTGACTAACTAAAAACAATGAGGCCAAAGTGGCATTTATGATTAGATTCTAAAAGACCTCAGCAATAATAAAATGAAACAAAAAAAATTGTAGTAAAATAAGTGTTTTATTAAAATTAAAGATACTCTTACAAAAAAATCTAGTTTCAGAGGTGCTCAGACTTTGTACATATTTTTGGAAGTTTTTTTACTCTGAACCTTGTAAACATATATAGCCTAAGTGTTTGCACCACATTCAGAAAGTGTGTGTGGTTTCTATTCTAATTAAAAAGTAACTTAGAAATTGGCCTTTTCTCACCTTAACCACTATGAATAGGTGTAAACTGCCCTGTGAGTGCCCTACCCCGTTATGGCCCACCTGTCAACGGTCCAACTGTCAATGGTGCTGGAATGTCATTGTCATCTCTCCCAAGAAAGTGCAATCAAGCCAGGTGCATAAAAGTAGGTGCATTTAATAAGGGTTCATAAAAGTAGGTGCATTTAATTAGGTACATTAAAAATAATAAGTGCAGAGTATCAAAATGTTGCCTATGGATGCCAAGCATCATAGCAGTTTCTCTCAGGTAGAAGGCAAAGGTGTACATCACATACTTTGCACATCCATGGGGTTTTGACTTGCCTTCCCTGTGTCCTGCAATATGCACAGATCTTGCGATAAGCACGAGACCCACAAAATGGCTTGTGAGTATGGCTGGCATTCTTTACAGGAGCCTTTTCTGTTTTCACTGTCACACAACACAGCTGAGCAGTGAGCTCCTCAAGGAAAGCCTTCTGGGTCATGCTGTCCTTCTGCATGTTCTGCATGAGGTCTTTGTGGCGAAGGTATGCATGTGTTGCAGCAATGTCCAGAAAGTGAATAAAGCGTTTCCTGTACCACTTCAAAGTTCTGTACTGTGTTGTGTAGTACTGGCTCATAGTATGTCCCTTAGAGGCCACCGTACTCTCATCCACAGCCCTGCTGGGGTTATAGAGTGCCTTGCATGCATTCTGGATGGTGTACATGAGGGGTTTGAGTCTGAACAGTTTATCATGTGCTGCAGTTCCCCTCTTGGCATCATTCACCCTATCCTCATTCGGGTCACTCATGTGCACATTCCAGGATATTGTTTGGTATCTGTTTCTTGCCATCACCTCTGCCACGAAAGGGATGGAGAAGATGGTGTTTTTCCTCCAGTAGTCAGATATGTGATCCAGCTTCATCAAGGACATGTATAAAATCAATCCAATGTACTGGTAGAATTCAGTTACTCCAACATCCACCCATCTGTACTTTACACCTCTGGCTATGTTCCTAGCAGCTTGCTTGTTGGTGTTCTGGCAGAGGGTTTCCACAGCATCCTCTGAAAAGAACAACTTGAAGAGGTCCAAAGGAGTTTGGTTGCCTGTATCACTCAGCTGCACACCAGGCTCCCTTGCAGGAAACAAACTCAGTGTTGACGGAGTGACATCATTGTCATCCTCTGGCTTCCATGCCAACGGATCCGGTTTAGGCTGACACCGTGCTCTTTTCATTGGCGGTGAAGATGCAATGTTCTCCAAGTTTCTGTAAAATGGTTCATTCAAATAATTAACAGTTGTTCTTTCATTTCATGTTCAGGCATTGGAACACACCATTCTAGCTCTGTAATTACACCAGTTTCGATCACTTACAACTGACTAGTTTTGATTCACACCTACAATAAGTGTCATAATAACACTATTGACTAACCACGATAGTAAGACACGTTTCAGGCGTTTGCATTTTTACATCACTGGCTGCACCGAGTAGTTCTATGTTTATCACAGACAACTCGCACCGTCGACAACAGTCGTTGATATATGAATATAACGATTTACACTCTGCGAATTATATATGACTTCTACTATGTAATAGTCTTAGCGGCATAAAGTGATTCAATCGCTATGCGAACAGTTGCAGCCTGAAATATTCCATTCAACTCAGAGCATAAAGACATGCGTTTTAAGTTAATAAACAGCATTCATTACAAGAGCAGGTCAAACGAAAAAACTTACTCAAAACGAATATCCTCAGTGTGGTCAAGACGAAGCTCAAAGTGCATGTGTTCATCTTCCGTATCGTCACCACTTTCATCCGAGGACGGGGTTTCCTCCTCGCTGACCAGTTCCTCCTTGATCTGGCACAAAGCTTCCGCAGCAGAGTTCGGTTTCTCCATGTTGTATCTCTTCAGGTCGAATGAAATCTATCTCACATGCGGCCTTGTTTATACGGGAAAATGGGGCGTTTTCTCACGTTTTCCTTCTACGTCATTACCCAATAACGATCGGCGATTTACCATGAGCTTCTCATATGAATAGCCCTAATTTGCTAATGGGCGGGCCATCACCGTTTGCCGTCACACTCAGAGAGAGAGAAATGTGCAAGGCATGGCGCTATTCTTTTTCTTACCAAGTGCTCATTTATTTCTTCGTTTCAAACTGCGAATATTTGGAAAGGAAAAGATTCAAGGTTTCTCGTGGTTTTAGTTTTATGTCTTTAGGACCAAAAACTCCCGGAGCTTTTAAATGCAATGACTAATACCACCACTGGTCCTTAATGGAAGTAGGCTATTAAAGCAGAATGCGGAATATATCCGCAGAAAAAATTAAGAGGCCACTTCAAAATGATCAGTTTCCCTGGTTTTACTATTTATTGGTATGTGTTAAAGTAAAATGAACATTTTTGTTTGATTTTATAAACTACTGACAACATTCCTACCAAATTTCAAATACAAATATTGTCATTTAGAGCGGTTTTACCCCTGTCAAAACACACTCTTTTACTTAAGGTCACATAACAATGATGCAAGAAGGGTTGTTAACACTTCCAACACTAAGGCATGTTTTTGACCCTGTTGGGTAGATCATTTTACCTAACTATGAAATACAATGAGGCAAAAGTGGCATTTATGATTATATTCTAGAAGACCTCAGCAATAATACAATGAGTAAACGAATGTAGTGAAAAAAAGTTTATTATTCAAATTAAATCTGAAGACACTCTTACAAAAACCTAGTTTCAGAGGTGCTCAGACGACAAAAACACATTGTAAATACTTTGGACGTTTTCTTTTTTACTCTGAGCCTTGTAAACATAGGTGTTTGCTCCACATAGGTCAGTTTAGCATTCAGAAAGTGTGTGTGGTTTTCCTTCACCTAAACCACTATGCATATTGATGAGATAGGAGTAAACTGCCCTGTGAGTGCCCCTCCCCATTATGACCACCTGTCAATGGTCCAGCTGTCAATGGCCCTGGAATGTCATTGTGGCTATCTCCACCTCACAACCATCAGTCTTGGAAGTGCATACAAGAAGGTGCAATCAAGCCAGGTGCATAAAAGTAAGTGCATTTAATTAGGGTTCATAAAAAAGATGCATTTAATTAGGTACATAAAAGTAGGTGCATTTAATTAGGTACATTAAAAATAATTAGTGCAGAGTATCAAAATGTTACCTATGGATGCCAAGCATCATAACAGTTTCTCTCAGGTAGAAGGCAAAGGTGTACATCACATACTTTGCACATCCATGGGGTTTTGACTTGCCTTCCCTGTGTCCTGCAATATGCACAGATCTTGCGATGAGCACGAGACCCACAAAATGGCTTGTGAGTATGGCTGGCATTCTTTACAGGAGCCTTTTCTGTTTTCACTGTCACACCACACAGCTGAGCAGTGAGCTCCTCAAGGAAAGCCTTCTGGGTCATGCTGTCCTTCTGCATGTTCTGCATGAGGTCTTTGTGGCGAAGGTATGCATGTGTTGCAGCAATGTCCAGAAAGTGAATAAAGCGTTTCCTGTACCACTTCAAAGTTCTGTGCTGTGTGGTGTAGTACTGGCTCATAGTATGTCCCTTAGAGGCCACCGTACTCTCGTCCACAGCCCTGTGTGGGTTATAGAGTGCCTTGCATGCATTCTGGATGGTGTACATGAGGGGTTTGAGTCTGAACAGTTTATCATGTGCTGCAGTTCCCCTCTTCGCATCATTCACCCTGTCCTTGTTCGGGTCACTCATGTGCACATTCCAGGATATTGTTTGGTATCTGTTTCTTGCCATCACCTCTGCCACGAAAGGGATGGAGAAGATGGTGTTTTTCCTCCAGTAGTCAGATATGTGATCCAGCTTCATCAAGGACATGTATAAAATCAATCCAATGTACTGGTAGAATTCAGTTACTCCAACATCCACCCATCTGTACTTTACACCTCTGGCTATGTTCCTAGCAGCTTGCTTGTTGGTGTTCTGGCAGAGGGTTTCCACAGCATCCTCTGAAAAGAACAACTTGAAGAGGTCCAAAGGAGTTTGGTTGCCTGTATCACTCAGCTGCACACCAGGCTGCCTTGCAGGAAACAAACTCAGTGTTGACGGAGTGGCATCATTGTCATCCTCTAGCTTCCATGCCAACGGATCCGGTTTAGGCTGACACCGTGCTCTTTTCATTGGCGGTGAAGATGCAATGTTCTCCAAGTTTCTGTAAAATGGTTCATTAAAATAATTAACAGTTGCTCTTTCATTTCATGTTCAGGCATTGGAACACACCATTCTAGCTCTGTAATTACACCAGTTACGATCACTTACAACTGACTAGTTTTGATTCACACCTACAATAAGTGTCATAATAACGCTATTGACTAACCACGATAGTAAGACACGTTTCAGGCGTTTGCATTTTTACATCACTGGCTGCACCGAGTAGTTCTATGTTTTACTAGCCTCATTTTATCACAGACAACTCGCACCGTCGACAACAGTCGTTGAAATATGAATATAACGATTTACACTCTGCGAATTATATATGACTTCTACTATGTAATAGTCTTAGCGGCATAAAGTGATTCAATCGCTATGCGAACAGTTGCAGCCTGAAATATTCCATTCAACTCAGAGCATAAAGACATGCGTTTTACTCCCTATAAGCTAATAAACAGCATTCATTACAAGAGCAGGTCAAACGAAAAAACTTACTCAAAACGAATATCCTCAGTGTGGTCAAGACGAAGCTCAAAGTGCATGTGTTCATCTTCCGTATCGTCACCACTTTCATCCGAGGACGGGGTTTCCTCCTCGCTGACCAGTTCCTCCTTGATCTGGCACAAAGCTTCCGCAGCAGAGTTCGGTTTCTCCATGTTGTATCTCTTCAGGTCGAATGAAATCTATCTCACATGCGGCCTTGTTTATACGGGAAAATGGGGCGTTTTCTCACGTTTTCCTTCTACGTCATTACCCAATAACGATCGGCGATTTACCATGAGCTTCTCATATGAATAGCCCTAATTTGCTAATGGGCGGGCCATCACCGTTTGCCGTCACACTCAGAGAGAGAGAAATGTGCAAGGCATGGCGCTATTCTTTTTCTTACCAAGTGCTCATTTATTTCTTCGTTTCAAACTGCGAATATTTGGAAAGGAAAAGATTCAAGGTTTCTCGTGGTTTTAGTTTTATGTCTTTAGGACCAAAAACTCCCGGAGCTTTTAAATGCAATGACTAATACCACCACTGGTCCTTAATGGAAGTAGGCTATTAAAGCAGAATGCGGAATATATCCGCAGAAAAAATTAAGAGGCCACTTCAAAATGATCAGTTTCCCTGGTTTTACTATTTATTGGTATGTGTTAAAGTAAAATGAACATTTTTGTTTGATTTTATAAACTACTGACAACATTCCTACCAAATTTCAAATACAAATATTGTCATTTAGAGCGGTTTTACCCCTGTCAAAACACACTCTTTTACTTAAGGTCACATAACAATGATGCAAGAAGGGTTGTTAACACTTCCAACACTAAGGCATGTTTTTGACCCTGTTGGGTAGATCATTTTACCTAACTATGAAATACAATGAGGCAAAAGTGGCATTTATGATTATATTCTAGAAGACCTCAGCAATAATACAATGAGTAAACGAATGTAGTGAAAAAAGTTTATTATTCAAATTAAATCTGAAGACACTCTTACAAAAACCTAGTTTCAGAGGTGCTCAGACTACAAAAACACATTGTAAATACTTTGGACGTTTTCTTTTTTACTCTGAGCCTTGTAAATAGGTGTTTGCTCCACATAGGTCAGTTTAGCATTCAGAAAGTGTGTGTGGTTTTCCTTCACCTAAACCACTGTGCATATTGATGAGATAGGAGTAAACTGCCCTGTGAGTGCCCCTCCCCATTATGACCACCTGTCAATGGTCCAGCTGTCAATGGCCCTGGAATGTCATTGTGGCTATCTCCACCTCACAACCATCAGTCTTGGAAGTGCATACAAGAAGGTGCAATCAAGCCAGGTGCATAAAAGTAAGTGCATTTAATTAGGGTTCATAAAAAAGGTGCATTTAATTAGGTACATTAAAACTAATTAGTGCAGAGTATCAAAATGTTGCCTATGGATGCCAAGCATCATAACAGTTTCTCTCAGGTAGAAGGCAAAGGTGGACATCACATACTTTGCACATCCATGGGGTTTTGACTTGCCTTCCCTGTGTCCTGCAATATGCACAGATCTTGCGATAAGCACGAGACCCACAAAATGGCTTGTGAGTATGGCTGGCATTCTTTACAGGAGCCTTTTCTGTTTTCACTGTCACACCACACAGCTGAGCAGTGAGCTCCTCAAGGAAAGCCTTCTGGGTCATGCTGTCCTTCTGCATGTTCTGCATGAGGTCTTTGTGGCGAAGGTATGCATGTGTTGCAGCAATGTCCAGAAAGTGAATAAAGCGTTTCCTGTACCACTTCAAAGTTCTGTGCTGTGTGGTGTAGTACTGGCTCATAGTATGTCCCTTAGAGGCCACCGTACTCTCGTCCACAGCCCTGTGTGGGTTATAGAGTGCCTTGCATGCATTCTGGATGGTGTACATGAGGGGTTTGAGTCTGAACAGTTTATCATGTGCTGCAGTTCCCCTCTTCGCATCATTCACCCTGTCCTTGTTCGGGTCACTCATGTGCACATTCCAGGATATTGTTTGGTATCTGTTTCTTGCCATCACCTCTGCCACGAAAGGGATGGAGAAGATGGTGTTTTTCCTCCAGTAGTCAGATATGTGATCCAGCTTCATCAAGGACATGTATAAAATCAATCCAATGTACTGGTAGAATTCAGTTACTCCAACATCCACCCATCTGTACTTTACACCTCTGGCTATGTTCCTAGCAGCTTGCTTGTTGGTGTTCTGGCAGAGGGTTTCCACAGCATCCTCTGAAAAGAACAACTTGAAGAGGTCCAAAGGAGTGTGGTTGCCTGTATCACTCAGCTGCACACCAGGCTCCCTTGCAGGAAACAAACTCAGTGTTGACGGAGTGACATCATTGTCATCCTCTGGCTTCCATGCCAACGGATCCGGTTTAGGCTGACACCGGGCTCTTTTCCTTGGCGGTGAAGATGCAATGTTCTCCGAGTCTCTGTAAAATGGTACATTAAAATAATTAACAGTTGTTCTTTCATTTCATGTTCAGGCATTGGAACACACCATTCTAGCTCTGTAATTACACCAGTTTCGATCACTTACAACTGACTAGTTTTGATTCACACCTACAATAAGTGTCATAATAACACTATTGACTAACCACGATAGTAAGACACGTTTCAGGCGTTTGCATTTTTACATCACTGGCTGCACCGAGTAGTTCTATGTTTTACTAGCCTAATTTTATCACAGACAACTCGCACCGTCGACAACAGTCGTTGATATATGAATATAACGATTTACACTCTGCGAATTATATATGACTTCTACTATGTAATAGTCTTAGCGGCATAAAGTGATTTAATTGCTATGCGAACAGTTGCAGCCTGAAATATTCCATTCAACTCAGAGCATAAAGATATGCGTTTTACTCCCTATAAGTTAATAAACAGCATTCATTACAAGAGCAGGTCAAACGATAAAACTTACTCAAAACGAATATCCTCAGTGTGGTCAAGACGAAGCTCAAAGTGCATGTGTTCATCTTCCGTATCGTCACCACTTTCATCCGAGGACGGGGTTTCCTCCTCGCTGACCAGTTCCTCCTTGATCTGGCACAAAGCTTCCGCAGCAGAGATCGGTTTCTCCATGTTGTATCTCTTCAGGTCGAATGAAATCTATCTCACATGCGGCCTTGTTTATACGGGAAAATGGGGCGTTTTCTCACGTTTTCCTTCTACGTCATTACCCAATAACGATCGGCGATTTACCATGAGCTTCTCATATGAATAGCCCTAATTTGCTAATGGGTGGGCCAGGGATGCAACTGCCCAGTGTCAGGGGGGTATGCAGCAACAATTTTGGCGCCCCCCCCCCCCCCCCTTTTTTTTTGCTTTATCCATCTTCCATCCAACCAACTCACTACTCGTAGCCTAGTTCTAACTGCTTGTGTGTTCAGCGGTCACGGCGCTCACTCTCCCTCTTCTATGTCAAAATTCTATTATGGAATCTTAAGAGATGAGGCGCCTACTCTAGCCTCTTTAGTCCTCTAAAATGTTATATAACATTAAGAAAATGCAGAAATTATTTAGAAACGCACAACAGTAGCTATATATAGAAAATACCCCAAACATTTTAATATTATTATTTTTTTACCATCGCTTTGGCGCCTCCATGGGTGCGGCGCCCCTATGCGCCGCATACAGCGCATACCCACTTTTTGCGCCACTGGGGTGGGCCATCACCGTTTGCCGTCACACTCAGAGAGAGAAATGTGCAAGGCATGGCGCTATTCTTTTTCTTACCAAGTGCTCATTTATTTCTTCGTTTCAAACTGCGAATATTTGGAAAGGAGAAGATTCAAGGTTTCTCGTGGTTTTTGTTTTATGTCTGTAGGACCATCAGAGAAGACGAACTAGGAGACCCTCCAGTCGGCTTTGGTTCAATCCTTATGGTCTTTTACAAACCTCAGCCAGGCAAAGTACAACGTTGTCCCGGAAGAAAAACTTGCTTCCTTTTGCTCTGACAATGTTCCCCAACTCTGAGAAGTGTTTTTTCCAGCAGGGCAATGCTCCATGCCACACAGCCAGGCCAGTAAAGGTGTGGGTGGAGTATCAACAGATCAGGACCCTGTCATGGCCAGCCCAATTTCGAGACCTGAATCCCATAAAAAAAACTCTGAAATGTGATCAAGAGGAAGATGGATGGTCACAAGCCATGAAAAGAAGCCGAGCTGCTTGAATTCTTGCGCCAGGAGTAGCATAAAGTCACCCAACGGCAATGTGAAAGACTGGTGGAGAGCATGCCAAGACACATGAAAGTTGTGATTTTAAATCAAGGTTATTCCACCAAATATTGATTTCTGAACTCTTCCTAAGTTAAAACATTAGTATTGTGTAGTTTAAAAATGAATATGAGCTTGTTTTCTTTGCATTATTCGAGATCTGAAGACACTGCATCTTTTTTGCTATTTTGACCAATTGTCATGTTTCTGCAAATAAATGATCTAAATGACAATATTTGTATTTGAAATTTGGTAGGAATGTTGCCAGTAGGTTATAGAATAAAACAAAAATGTACATTTTACTTTAACACATACCAATAAATAGTAAAACCAGAGAAACTGATAATTTTGAAGTGGTCTCTTAATTTTTTCCGCGGCTGTATGTCCAGTCCACCTGGTATGTCTGGAATTGCAGTATGTAACTTTGGGGTACAGGGTGCGAGACCTATCATGAGAACTATGTAATGCTTCATGGCACAACCTCACACAACAAGAAAGAGACCCATCTGCTTACAAATACGCTAGCACAGTATTCACTGTAGAGACATCATGGCAGAGGCAAAGAATAAACTCAGGAAGATGTTGTCAGAGATGAGGAAGAGAAAATGAGAAAGTGACTAGCTTTTTTTTCTCTTGGACAAGTCGGTAATAACGTATTAACTGTCCTGCTATGTCTTGTATTGTGCTTGCTTGATGTGTGGCTGTGTTGACTAGCTAGTTTTTTTTTTTTTTTAAAGAATGCGGCATAGGCTGTCACCTTATCGGTGTCATCACTGTCTCACAGAGATGTGTAGTTTTTCCTGGTATCATAACTTGATTTGCCATGCAAAACCTGTGACGCGAACAACGTC
>NC_137917.1:27737812-27822812 GCF_963457725.1 Sprattus sprattus
GTTTCTCAGTTAACCATGACACATGCATTACCACAGGGGGAAACTCCACACATCCCTATGTGCTGGTTACTCGTACTGAAAATACCTGGGCAGATGCTCAGAGATACTGCAGAGAGAAACACACAGACCTGGCCAGTGTGAGGAATGAGACAGAGAATGAGAAGATAAACACAATCCTAGGGTCTACCCATGAAGCCTGGATTGGCCTGTTCAGAGATGCCTGGGAGTGGTCAGATGGCAGCACCTCCTCATTCCGCCACTGGAACACTGGAGAACCTAATAATGACTGGAATTCGGATTCAGATGGGATCTGCACTGAAATCATTCCCAGTGGTCAGTGGAACGATGCAGGCTGTCAGTATCATTTAAAGTTCATTTGCTATGAGGGTAAGTCACCAGGGCGCTCTTTTCTTCTACTTGATGGGAATTCAGTCGCAAACAGCGTTATCACAATCAGATGTGAAGGTGACCTTAAGATGGTTAAGTGGGCCTAGTGGACTAACTGTACTCAGCTCTACTATAACAGCCGGTCGAATAATACAAAATGTGATCATTGTGAACCTTTCATCTGCTATGAAGGTGAGGTCAAAGTTCAAAGTTCAAAGTTGTATGTAGATGTCAGCTGTTCACCTATTTGAACAGGTTTGTGTGAATACACACGATACTCTAACCCTGTAAGTGTGTGTGTGTATGCACACACGATACTCTAAACCTGCATGTGTGTGTGTGTATGCACATACACAATACTCTAACCCTGTAAGTGTGTGTATGCACATACACGATACTCTAACCCTGTAAGTATGTGTGTGTATGCACATACACAATACTCTAACCCTGTATGCGTGTGTTTTTGTGTGTACTTTAACTCTTTTTGTTCATGTTCACACAAAAAAGAATGTACTATGACGGTACTTCCCTAAAATTCCTGACAGATGGAGTTTCTATCTGTAAATGGTGTTACTTTCTGTTACTGGAGTTACTATCTGTTAAAGATGTTACTTTCTGTTAATGGAGTTACTATCTGTAAATGGTGTTACTTTCTGTTAATGGAGTTACTATCTGTAAATGGTGTTACTTTCTGTTAATGGAGTTACTATCTGTAAATGGTGTTACTATGTCTCAATGGTGTTACTATTCTGTTAATGGTGTTAATATCTTTCAATGGTGTTACTATCTCTTAAAGGCCTTATATCTTTTTGTAAATTGGACATCTAGTCACTCTACACATTATGCTACTGCAGATAAGATGAGGATCTTAGGAGGACTCCAGAGCTGGACATGGGGATCTGTATCTTTCTCCTTTTTCATTTCTCTCCAGACCAACTGGTGCTGGTTCTGGTTCGTCAGAATAAGACCTGGAGAGAGGCCCAGCAGTACTGCAGACAGCACCATGTGGATCTGGTGTCGGTGACCTCCGAGCAGATCCAGCGCTGGGTGAGGGAGCGGGCTAAAGGAGCCTCCAGTCCTCACGTGTGGATGGGCCTGCAACACTCCTGCTACATGGGCTTTTGGTTCTGGGACAACGCAGAGACGGTCTGCTACAGCAACTGGGCCCAAGAGACAGAGACAGAGCCGGACTGCACAGATGGACTGGAGCATCAGAGTGCCAGAGTGGGGGCAGTGAAGTCTGGAGGAGACGGGGAGGGAGAGTGGGTCATGCTTCCAGAGAACGACACACTCAACTTCATCTGCACCACTGAGGGTGAGACCACTTCATCTTACCAGGACGTGTGTGTGTCTACTTCATCTCACTATTGACGTGTGTGTGTGTGTGTGTGTCTGCTTCATCATGCTATTGACATGTGTGTGTTTGTGTGTGTGTGTGTGTGTGTAACAGTAACTTTTTAACCCCATCCTCTTGTGTGTGTTCATGTCCTCTTACAGCTCAGTAGGACTGGATCCTCCTCTGCCCAGAGCCTCCAACCCCTCACTGTGTGTGTGTGTGTGTGTGTGTGTGTGTGCGTGTGTGTGTGTGTGTGTGTGTGTGTGTGTGCGCGTGTGTGTGTGTGTGTGTGCGTGTGTGTGTGTGCGTGTGTGTGTGTGTGTGTGTGTGTGTGTGTGTGTGTGTGTGTGTGTGTGTGTGTGTGTGTGTGTGTGTGTGTGTGTGTGTGTGTGTGTGTGTGTGTGTGTGTGCGTTAAACCCCTGTCTTTCTATGTGTCACAATGTATGTTTACTCACCATACTTTTATAGACATTAAATGTGACTCCATTGTAGTATCATACCTATCCTCGATAAACTTTATCTTCTTTTTTGTATTTTTGTTTACAAATGCATTCTGTGTTTGGGGGATTTTAAACAAAGTCATAATTGACTACGTGATTTTCAAAAGAGATTGTGAATATCTTAATGTTACTGTGTGTAGGGTAGTCTTCCCCCTGTTCTGACATTCTTAACTGAATTACACTTGCTTTAGTTCTCAATCTGAACGACACCTGTGTGCTTGTGATCTGTGAGCACAAACCTTTTCTATCCTCGTTTAAATGTAGTTACTTGATCCACATATCAATGAAATAAAGATCCTTATGATCACCATGACTGTGGTCTGTGAACTTATTGGACACACACACCAACCCCAGGTGGACCGACAGTAGTGGCCCACTGGCCTTTTGCTCTCCTGGTAAAGGCACATCCAAGCAACATATGAGAGCAGGGAAATTCATTGTCCTCCGGGTCTTGGAGGGAAACTTCCGGTTTTTCAAACTGAGACCTATTATTATTGCTTTTTGGAACAATAAACAACTGAAATTGGTCGAGTGTTGAGTTAGAACTAAAACAGGCAACCTGCAAAATGGATCTGTAATCTCGATCATCTCGATAATCTCAATAAATGTTTCACATTTAATACAGGTATGAATTCAATGGTATTCTTTGTATGCTTTACTTTCATTTAATAGGTTGTTTTCTCATTGAGCCTTGGCCTTTGCCACTGTGCCGTTGTGGAGAGGGGTGTCATCACCATAGAGACCAAATCAGCCTTGATCATATGAGAAAAGCTAATGTTTTCACCTCACATAATCTGGTATTTGTGTTACATTCTGATGTTTTTAAAAGACAATTTTGCCCAGATTTACTACAAAACTGTGAAAGGTATATTACAATAATAAATATAATATTGAAGTAAAACCATCAAGTATGTCAAAACACACTCTTTTACTCAAGGTCACATTAAAATTATGCAAGAAGGGTTGTCAACAATTCCAACACTAAGGCCTGTTTTTGATTTCACCTAACTAAAAACAATGAGGCAAAAGTGGAATTTATGATTAGATTCTATAATAATAATAATTATTTTTATTTGTAACACATTCAGACCCCAGCAATAATAACATGAGTAAAAAGAAATGTAGTAAACGTTTTTTATTCAAATTGAATCTGAAGACACTCTTACAAAAACCTAGTTTCAGAGGTGCTCAGACTACAAAAACATTGTAAATACTTTGGACGTAAATACTTTGGTTTTTCTTCACCTAGACCACTATGCATATTGATGAGAGGTGTAGACTGCCCTGTGAGTGCCCCTCCCCAGTGGTTAAATTGGGCCGGGGCTGTCCGGGGCGGAGCCCCGGCACATAAGCGGCCGGGTCTGGAGTTCTCCTGCGCAGCAGCTCCAGCCGATTTTGGCAGTCTGCCTAGTCAATTCACGAGCAATGTTGTCCTACTCATTTACAACTTTTCCATTGCAAATCTATGTTGTTTTAAAACACAATTCTAAATAATGGTAGGGATAGGCTGGCCTAGACATCTGGAGCAAGTTTGAGAAGTAGGCATATCGCGCACGAAACTTGCGCAGCAGCTCCTCCTCCCAGATCAGACAACACAACGTCAATCGGTCATCATCAGACATATCGTAGTAGACAGGTGAATGGCGAGGTAAGAGAAACAAAATTAAAGGTGCACGGTATTTTGAAAGAGGTCGATCATCACCAATAGGCTAATATCATTAGATATGGGCTTGCATTTTCATTCAGCAGGAAAAATTAACCTTAGACATGCAGGGATAGGCTGCTACTGGTCTGTCAACTCACAAGCGCTAGTTAAAAAGAACAATGCTGCTAATTCTAAATGATTTAGCAAGTAGTCTATGCGATCTCCGAATCACATTTCTCATTCCTAGCTGGATGAATTTCAAACTTATTTGTATCTATGAATCAGCTCTTAATGTGACCTCATCAAACACACTCGAAATCTACAGAGTACATATTAAAGGCACCCAGTGCAACTTTATGTAAACATTCAATGAAACATAAACATTCAATTTCTAGTCTTTTTTACACGTAGTTAGTTTCAATAACTCCATACCATTACATATCGACATTCAAGGAGCAAAGATGAGACGTCGTTGTGTGGTGAGAACTGATAGAACATCGTAAACAACAACAATCGCCGGTGGGGAGAAGCCATTTTTCCATTGACTGGAAGCCTGCTTTATTTATTGTAGGTTAAAAAAAATAAAGAAAATGGCGGCGATTGTTGTTGTTATCGATTTTCTATCAGTTCTCACCACACAACGACGTCTCATCTTTGCTGCTTGAATGTCGGTATGTAATGGTATGGAGTTATTGAAACTTACTACGTGTAAAAAAGACTAGAAATTGAATGTTTATTTTTAAGCCTCGAAAGTTGCACTGGGTGCCTTTAAGCTACATATAAAAAATGCTGGAGTTGTTGGCTGCTTGCTTCACTGCTTGTGGGTGGTTGCTCATCATCTGAATCTTCCTCCTGGCTATGCGTTAGTCCTTGAACATACACTACTCACAAAAAGTTAGGATATCTGGCTTTCGGGTGAGTAGTGTATTTTAGCATTGACCCTGTGAATATTTTTTAAATAAAAAAAATGTGATTGGAGAAAAGTAACCAACTAACAAATTCTTTCCATTTCCCACCACTTGTTTGTCATGTCATCCATTCATATGGATGTGAATCAATCAATACTAATACAACTTTAACGGTGATGTGTTTTTTGTTTAATTTGGCAATTTATTTACTGCATAATCCACGAAAAATTTGTGAAATTTGCCCCCCCCCCCCGGATCAGAGCCCCCCCACATAGAAAATCCCAATTTAACCCCTGCCCCTCCCCATTATGGTCCAGCTGTCAATGGCCCTGGAATGTCATTGTGGCTATCTCTCCCCAACAACCATCAGTTTTGAAAGTGCATACAAGAAAGTGTAATCAAGCCAGGTGCATTATAGTAGGTGCATTTAATTAGGGTTCATAAAAAAGAATGAGTGCAGAGTATCAAAATGTTGTATGTTGCTATGAAAATGTTGTCTTACTCAAAACGAATATCCTCAGTGTGGTCAAGACGAAGCTCAAAGTGCATGTGTTCATCTTCCGTATCGTCACCACTTTCATCCGAGGACGGGGTTTCCTCCTCGCTGACCAGTTCCTCCTTGATCTGGCACAAAGCTTCCGCAGCAGAGATCGGTTTCTCCATGTTGTATCTCTTCAGGTCGAATGAAATCTATCTCACACGCGGCCTTGTTTATACGGGAAAATGGGGCGTTTTCTCACGTTTTCCTGCTACGTCATTACCCAATAACGATCGGCGATTTACCATGAGCTTCTCATATGAATAGCCCTAATTTGCTAATGGGTGGGCCATCACCGTTTGCCGTCACACTCAGAGAGAGAGAAATGTGCAAGGCATGGCGCTATTCTTTTTCTTACCAAGTGCTCATTTATTTCTTCGTTTCAAACTGCGAATATTTGGAAAGGAGAAGATTCAAGGTTTCTCGTGGTTTTAGTGTTATGTCTTTAGGACCAAAAACTCCCGGAGCTTTTAAATGCAATGACTAATACCACCACTGGTCCTTAATGGAAGTATTAAAGCAGAATGCGGAATGTATCCGCGGAAAAAATTAAGAGGCCACTTCAAAATGATCAGTTTCCCTGGTTTGACTATTTATTGGTATGTGTTAAAGTAAAATGAACATTTTTGTTTGATTTTATAAACTATTGACAACATTCCTACCAAATTTCAAATACAAATATTGTCATTTAGAGCGGTTTTACCCCTGTCAAAATACACTCTTTTACTTAAGGTCACATAACAATGATGCAAGAAGGGTTGTTAACACTTCCAACACTAAGGCATGTTTTTGACCCTGTTGTAGTGAAAAAAGTTTATTATTCAAATTAAATCTGAAGACACTCTTACAAAAACCTAGTTTCAGAGGTGCTCAGACTACAAAAACACATTGTAAATACTTTGGACGTTTTCTTTTTTACTCTGAGCCTTGTAAACATAGGTGTTTGCTCCACATAGGTCAGTTTAGCATTCAGAAAGTGTGTGTGGTTTTTCTTCACCTTAACCACTATGCATATTGATGAGATAGGAGTAAACTGCCCTGTGAGTGCCCCTCCCCATTATGACCACCTGTCAATGGTCCAGCTGTCAATGGCCCTGGAATGTCATTGTGGCTATCTCCACCTCACAACCATCAGTCTTGGAAGTGCATACAAGAAGGTGCAATCAAGCCAGGTGCATAAAAGTAAGTGCATTTAATTAGGGTTCATAAAAAAGATGCATTTAATTAGGTACATAAAAGTAGGTGCATTTAATTAGGTACATTAAAACTAATTAGTGCAGAGTATCAAAATGTTGCCTATGGATGCCAAGCATCATAACAGTTTCTCTCAGGTAGAAGGCAAAGGTGTACATCACATACTTTGCACATCCATGGGGTTTTGACTTGCCTTCCCTGTGTCCTGCAATATGCACAGATCTTGCGATGAGCACGAGACCCACAAAATGGCTTGTGAGTATGGCTGGCATTCTTTACAGGAGCCTTTTCTGTTTTCACTGTCACACCACACAGCTGAGCAGTGAGCTCCTCAAGGAAAGCCTTCTGGGTCATGCTGTCCTTCTGCATGTTCTGCATGAGGTCTTTGTGGCGAAGGTATGCATGTGTTGCAGCAATGTCCAGAAAGTGAATAAAGCGTTTCCTGTACCACTTCAAAGTTCTGTGCTGTGTGGTGTAGTACTGGCTCATAGTATGTCCCTTAGAGGCCACCGTACTCTCGTCCACAGCCCTGTGTGGGTTATAGAGTGCCTTGCATGCATTCTGGATGGTGTACATGAGGGGTTTGAGTCTGAACAGTTTATCATGTGCTGCAGTTCCCCTCTTCGCATCATTCACCCTATCCTCGTTCGGGTCACTCATGTGCACATTCCAGGATATTGTTTGGTATCTGTTTCTTGCCATCACCTCTGCCACGAAAGGGATGGAGAAGATGGTGTTTTTCCTCCAGTAGTCAGATATGTGATCCAGCTTCATCAAGGACATGTATAAAATCAATCCAATGTACTGGTAGAATTCAGTTACTCCAACATCCACCCATCTGTACTTTACACCTCTGGCTATGTTCCTAGCAGCTTGCTTGTTGGTGTTCTGGCAGAGGGTTTCCACAGCATCCTCTGAAAAGAACAACTTGAAGAGGTCCAAAGGAGTGTGGTTGCCTGTATCACTCAGCTGCACACCAGGCTCCCTTGCAGGAAACAAACTCAGTGTTGACGGAGTGGCATCATTGTCATCCTCTGGCTTCCATGCCAACGGATCCGGTTTAGGCTGACACCGCGCTCTTTTCCTTGGAGGTGAAGATGCAATGTTCTCCAAGTTTCTGTAAAATGGTTCATTCAAATAATTAACAGTTGTTCTTTCATTTCATGTTCAGGCATTGGAACACACCATTCTAGCTCTGTAATTACACCAGTTTCAATCACTTACAACTGACTAGTTTTGATTCACACCTACAATAAGTGTCATAATAACACTATTGACTAACCACGATAGTAAGACACGTTTCAGGCGTTTGCATTTTTACATCACTGGCTGCACCAAGTAGTTCTATGTTTTACTAGCCTCATTTTATCACAGACAACTCGCACCGTCGACAACAGTCGTTGATATATGAATATAACGATTTACACTCTGCGAATTATATATGACTTCTACTATGTAATAGTCTTAGCGGCATAAAGTGATTCAATCGCTATGCGAACAGTTGCAGCCTGAAATATTCCATTCAACTCAGAGCATAAAGACATGCGTTTTACTCCCTATAAGTTAATAAACAGCATTCATTACAAGAGCAGGTCAAACGAAAAAACTTACTCAAAACGAATATCCTCAGTGTGGTCAAGACGAAGCTCAAAGTGCATGTGTTCATCTTCCGTATCGTCACCACTTTCATCCGAGGACGGGGTTTCCTCCTCGCTGACCAGTTCCTCCTTGATCTGGCACAAAGCTTCCGCAGCAGAGATCGGTTTCTCCATGTTGTATCTCTTCAGGTCGAATGAAATCTATCTCACATGCGGCCTTGTTTATACGGGAAAATGGGGCGTTTTCTCACGTTTTCCTTCTACGTCATTACCCAATAACGATCGGCGATTTACCATGAATAGCCCTAATTTGCTAATGGGCGGGCCATCACCGTTTGCCGTCACACTCAGAGAGAGAGAAATGTGCAAGGCATGGCGCTATTCTTTTTCTTACCAAGTGCTCATTTATTTCTTCGTTTCAAACTGCGAATATTTGGAAAGGAGAAGATTCAAGGTTTCTCGTGGTTTTAGTGTTATGTCTTTAGGACCAAAAACTCCCGGAGTTTTTAAATGCAATGACTAATACCACCACTGGTCCTTAATGGAAGTATTAAAGCAGAATGCGGAATATATCCGCGGAAAAAATTAAGAGGCCACTTCAAAATGATCAGTTTCCCTGGTTTGACTATTTATTGGTATGTGTTAAAGTAAAATGAACATTTTTGTTTGATTTTATAAACTACTGACAACATTCCTACCAAATTTCAAATACAAATATTGTCATTTAGAGCGGTTTTACCCCTGTCAAAACACACTCTTTTACTTAAGGTCACATAACAATGATGCAAGAAGGGTTGTTAACACTTCCAACACTAAGGCATGTTTTTGACCCTGTTGGGTAGATCATTTTACCTAACTATGAAATACAATGAGGCAAAAGTGGCATTTATGATTATATTCTAGAAGACCTCAGCAATAATACAATGAGTAAACGAATGTAGTGAAAAAAAGTTTATTATTCAAATTAAATCTGAAGACACTCTTACAAAAACCTAGTTTCAGAGGTGCTCAGACGACAAAAACACATTGTAAATACTTTGGACGTTTTGTTTTTTACTCTGAGCCTTGTAAATAGGTGTTTGCTCCACATAGGTCAGTTTAGCATTCAGAAAGTGTGTGTGGTTTTTCTTCACCTAAACCACTATGCATATTGATGAGATAGGAGTAAACTGCCCTGTGAGTGCCCCTCCCCATTATGACCACCTGTCAATGGTCCAGCTGTCAATGGCCCTGGAATGTCATTGTGGCTATCTCCACCTCACAACCATCAGTCTTGGAAGTGCATACAAGAAGGTGCAATCAAGCCAGGTGCATAAAAGTAAGTGCATTTAATTAGGGTTCATAAAAAAGGTGCATTTAATTAGGTACATAAAAGTAGGTGCATTTAATTAGGTACATTAAAAATAATTAGTGCAGAGTATCAAAATGTTACCTATGGATGCCAAGCATCATAGCAGTTTCTCTCAGGTAGAAGGCAAAGGTGTACATCACATACTTTGCACATCCATGGGGTTTTGACTTGCCTTCCCTGTGTCCTGCAATATGCACAGATCTTGCGATAAGCACGAGACCCACAAAATGGCTTGTGAGTATGGCTGGCATTCTTTACAGGAGCCTTTTCTGTTTTCACTGTCACACCACACAGCTGAGCAGTGAGCTCCTCAAGGAAAGCCTTCTGGGTCATGCTGTCCTTCTGCATGTTCTGCATGAGGTCTTTGTGGCGAAGGTATGCATGTGTTGCATTAATGTCCAGAAAGTGAATAAAGCGTTTCCTGTACCACTTCAAAGTTCTGTGCTGTGTTGTGTAGTACTGGCTCATAGTATGTCCCTTAGAGGCCACCGTACTCTCATCCACAGCCCTGTGTGGGTTATAGAGTGCCTTGCATGCATTCTGGATGGTGTACATGAGGGGTTTGAGTCTGAACAGTTTATCATGTTCTGCAGTTCCCCTCTTGGCATCATTCACCCTATCCTCATTCGGGTCACTCATGTGCACATTCCAGGATATTGTTTGGTATCTGTTTCTTGCCATCACCTCTGCCACGAAAGGGATGGAGAAGATGGTGTTTTTCCTCCAGTAGTCAGATATGTGATCCAGCTTCATCAAGGACAAGTATAAAATCAATCCAATGTACTGGTAGAATTCAGTTACTCCAACATCCACCCATCTGTACTTTACACCTCTGGCTATGTTCCTAGCAGCTTGCTTGTTGGTGTTCTGGCAGAGGGTTTCCACAGCATCCTCTGAAAAGAACAACTTGAAGAGGTCCAAAGGAGTTTGGTTGCCTGTATCACTCAGCTGCACACCAGGCTCCCTTGCAGGAAACAAACTCAGTGTTGACGGAGTGGCATCATTGTCATCCTCTAGCTTCCATGCCAACGGATCCGGTTTAGGCTGACACCGAGCTCTTTTCCTTGGCGGTGAAGATGCAATGTTCTCCAAGTTTCTGTAAAATGGTTCATTCAAATAATTAACAGTTGTTCTTTCATTTCATGTTCAGGCATTGGAACACACCATTCTAGCTCTGTAATTACACCAGTTTCGATCACTTACAACTGACTAGTTTTGGTTCACACCTACAATAAGTGTCATAATAACACTATTGACTAACCACGATAGTAAGACACGTTTCAGGCGTTTGCATTTTTACATCACACTGGCTGCACCGAGTAGTTCTATGTTTTACTAGACTAATTTTATCACAGACAACTCGCACCGTCGACAACAGTCGTTGATATATGAATATAACGATTTACACTCTGCGAATTATATATGACTTCTACTATGTAATAGTCTTAGCGGCATAAAGTGATTTAATCGCTATGCAAACAGTTGCAGCCTGAAATATTCCATTCAACTCAGAGCATAAAGACATGCGTTTTACTCCCTATAAGTTAATAAACACCATTCATTACAAGAGCAGGTCAAACGAAAAAACTTACTCAAAACGAATATCCTCAGTGTGGTCAAGACGAAGCTCAAAGTGCATGTGTTCATCTTCCGTATCGTCACCACTTTCATCCGAGGACGGGGTTTCCTCCTCGCTGACCAGTTCCTCCTTGATCTGGCACAAAGCTTCCGCAGCAGAGATCGGTTTCTCCATGTTGTATCTCTTCAGGTCGAATGAACTCTATCTCACATGCGGCCTTGTTTATACGGGAAAATGGGGCGTTTTCTCACGTTTTCCTGCTACGTCATTACCCAATAACCTTCGGCGATTTACCATGAGCTTCTCATATGAATAGCCCTAATTTGCTAATGTGTGGGCCATCACCGTTTGCCGTCACACTCAGAGAGAGAAATGTGCAAGGCATGGCGCTATTCTTTTTCTTACCAAGTGTTCATTTATTTCTTCGTTTCAAACTGCGAATATTTGGAAAGGAGAAGATTCAAGGTTTCTCGTTGTTTTAGTTTTATGTCAGTAGGACAAAAACTCGCGGAGCTTTTAAATCCAATGCCTAAAAATACCTAAAAATACCACCGGTCCTTGATGGAAGTGTTAAAGCAGACTGCGTAATATAGCCACGGGAAAAAATTAGAGACCACTTAAAAATTATCAGTTTCTCTGGTTTTACTATTTATTGGAACATTTAAAGTGTTATTCTATAAACTACTGACAACATTCCTAACAGATTTCAAATCAAAATATTGTCATTTAGAGCATTTATTTGCAGAAAAAGGACAATTGGTCACAATAGCAAAACATATGCAGTGTTTTCAGATCTCGAATAATGCAAAGAAAACAAGACAACACAATACTTATGTTTTAACTTAGGAAGAGTTCAGAAATCAATATTTGTTGGAACTTGGAATACCCTTGATTTACTATCACAGCTTTCATGTGTCTTATCATACTCTCCACCAGCCTTCCTCATTGCCGTTGGGTGACTTTATACTACTCCTGGCGCAAACATTCAAGCAGCTCGTCTTTGCTTGTTGAAGGTGTGGATGAAGGACCACCACATCAGGACCCTGTCCTGGCTAGCCAAATCTCCATACCTGAATCACATTAAAAAAAACCAAGAGGAAGATAGAAGGTCATACGCCACCAAACAAAGTCGAGCTGCTTGAATTTATGCGCCAGGAGTCACAGAACATAGACAACATCGAGCTTCCCGAAGTGTCTGAGCATTGAGAATGAAGTCCCGAATAACAGCCAGAGTCTGATTTCTTTTTCGTGTTGGTTGGGCTCCTAACTAACCCAAACGCTAACCCTAGCCCGGGGTTTGCAATGTAAAGCGTAATTTCTTGCAATTCATTTAGTTTTAATATATTATCTTGAGAGGTACAATATCGAATGTATAAGACAATTTTGCCCAGATTCACTACAAAACTGTGAAAGGTATATTACAATAATAAATATAATATTGAAGTAAAACGATCAAGTATGACCACGAAAAAAATAATAATAATACTAATGATTAAAGTTAATGCTAGCCTACATGCCAAAACTATGATTGGATTTAAAAAGAACCCTCTATGCGGAAAAGGTAAATACATATACTCTTACTAGATATACGGGAGCCCTAATAAGTACACCGTCGCTTTGCCTGGGCTGTGCCCTTTCTCAATCGCAAGAAGCGACCAAGCCACCGACTGCTAAAGGAGGGCGATGCGTTTGGGCGGAGCAGTGTTGCGCAAAGCAAACTGATGTCCTTCAATAAAATGATTAAAACCACTAGGGCATTTCACTCAGACGATTGCTGGTTGCTACGATGGAACGTGTCTTACAGCTTCTTTTCGCAGCAAGTGTGATATATTTGACTTCATCCACCGCGAATGATGGTAGGTGTGTCTTGGCAGGTGGAGAGAAAAAAACGTTAGGATAGTTCTCACCGTCTTGTACGTTTACATGTCAAGCCATGCTCTGTCGAATAGAATAGGACTGCAAGAATAGAAATAATGGTCTTCATTGCAAAGCAGGCCTACTACACTGTACTGATTTATCTTAATCTTATTTAATTTTGCCTGCATAACATGCCAATGATATGCAATAATTCATTTCTGACAATATATTTAACAGAGTTTTTAATCATAATTGAGGTTTGAGTTATTAAAAATACTGTAAGACCTCTGACTGCATGGTGTTGTTGTCTGGATAACTACAGGACCACTGATCCACAGCAAGCTGGGAGCCCTAAGAGGTGAATACTTGCGTGTGAGGGGGAAGACAACAGTGGTCCACTCATACCTGGGCCTGCCCTTCGCTAAACCACCTGTGGGACCCCTCAGGTTGGCCCGTCCCCAACCTGTGCAGGGATGGGAGGGAGTCAGGGATGCCACCAAGCAGCCATATATGTAAGTCAATGAGGTCATACACTCAATATTTATGAGGGGCCAAAGTATCAGAATGATATTTTATGGTGTCACTTATATGCTTTGTGGAGAATAAGTCCCTGAATGATAATTCCAGTATATTTTTTATTGAAGATGTTTTATGATAAGGACACAATCCTGTGTAGATCCCGTAGCCATGGGAACAACTATTGAGATCATTTGGCTTCAATGAGAGTGGAAAGGACGACATACTGAATACAATTTCTAAACCAGTCCAATGACTTGAGAAGATGTGTCAAAATGTGTCCCAGACAGAGAACAATGCTCGTTACTTAACGTTGCAGTTCAGAAGAACAACATGTGCGTACAACATGTGTCTCTGTGTGTTGACTGAGCCCAATTTGATACGGTCTATTCTGACCACTGTGAGGCTATAGAGGCTATAGTACATGAATATGTGCATAAACATGTATATAGAAATACGATACAGTAAAACACTGGGGTCACTGGTGTACTGCTAAACCAATGTCCAAAATGTAACAAACTGAGCAAGTGCAGCCTAATGTCCAGTTTGCTTTTAGGTGTCTACAAGAACAACAGATGCCTCTAGGTTACTGGGCAGTGATTAGCATGGCTGTTGAGATTCCTGAGATGTCCGAGGATTGTCTCTATCTGAATATCTATACTCCTGCCAAACCTGCTGAAGATGCTCAATTACCAGTAAGTTCCGGCACAGAGAGACAGCACTGGCCACAGCTTTAAGTTGTGTTTTTGAGCTTTTGCTTGTATTCTGTTAAACTTCTGTTGTACGTCTGTTCTTTGCCTTAGTTAAATGTAACAGCGGCTTTAACATTCCAAATGCTATGAGTCTGATCATAGTCATCAGAGTGTGCGCTGAGGTCATGTGCTACAGGTTGCTCGGGCTAAAGGTGCCAAGTTACCTGTGAGTTCAACCATAAAATGACGGCACAGGCCATTGCCTTCATCTGCGTTTTAGGAATGATCTCCATTTCCTGTTCCAATTATTTGCTACATTTATGTATGTTTTTAAATTTAATAACAAATGCCATGTGTGTGATCCTGATTGTCAGTGTGTGTCTGAGGTAATGTGATGCTGATTGTCAGTGTCTGTCTGAGGTAATGTGCTGCTGATTGTCAGTGTGTGTCTGAGGTAATGTGCTGCTGATTGTCAGTGTCTGTCTGAGGTAATGTGCTGCTGATTGTCAGTGTGTGTCTGAGGTAATGTGCTGCTGATTGTCAGTGTGTGTCTGAGGTAATGTGCTGCTGTCCTTCAGGTCATGGTGTGGATCCATGGTGGATCATTAGTCAAGGGCTCCGCCTCCTCTCATGATGGATCTGTCCTGGCAGCCTATCAGAACGTGGTTGTGGTCCTGATTCAGTACAGACTTTCACTGCTGGGCTTCTTCAGGTGAGGTTGCAGTTATGAAAATAGACTTTTATATATTTTGAAAAATACAAGTCCTGAATAGCTCCGGTCATTTGGTGCCACAGAGTCTACAAACTGTTCATGTTACTCTACCCAAAATGCAGTGAGCTGTTACAGTTTGCCGTTACTATAGCTACTGTAGTTATTACAATTGGTTTAGTTTAATAGTTTAATTTCACAGCCACAGCATGTTCTCTTCGTCTGTCTCCTACCAGCACTGGGGATGATAACGCCCCGGGAAACATGGGTTTCTTGGACCAGGTGGCTGCACTGCAGTGGGTCCAGGAGAACATCCAGAGCTTTGGAGGGGATCCCTCTTCTGTCACCATATTCGGAGAGTCAGCAGGGGGACAGAGCGTGTCACTGCAGGTGGTTTCCGTGCTTATGTGCTAAGGTGCTTGATGTTTGCCATGAAAACAGGAATCTCATTTTCAGGAGCCTCCAAAAAGAAAGATCAAATGAGAAGACATCTACATAAACTATGTTTAAAATACTGCAACTGGGGCATTAAACAAAACAAAAAAAATTACTTTTATTCAGTTTTTCGTTGAACTTGACATTATTTAGTATCTTCTGATTCAGGTTCTTTCACCACTGAGCACTGGCCTTTTCCACCGCGCCATTGCACAGAGTGGGACTAACTTCAGACTGGAAATCGTCAAACTCCCTAAGCCTATGGACACAGCTATGGTTGGCAGCCTGCACCACCTGCACCTTGTTTGGCATTGTAGTACTGAAGTGTTTGGTGGTTTTCTCATATTCCACTGTTCTCTTAGATTGTGGCAAACGTATCGAACTGTGTTGGCACCAAACCACACCAGATTGTTGACTGTGTGATGCAGATGTCGACTGAGGATATTTTTAAGGTCATCAAGGTGAGTAGGTGTCCGTTTAACAGGGATGTGCACAGGAATTTTGAAGGGAAGTTGCTCTGCCCTGGAAAAAAGGGACAACACATTCATTTTTGCTTCCACACGCCCGTCCCCTGATCAAAAATGTTGCCAATATCATTTTAAAAACTCACTAACCGTTGCTGCCAGGCCCCTGGTCTGGGAATGAAGGGAGTGGGGAAATAATAAGGAGTGAGAGAGAGGTGTGTGGGATCAGGAATCAAGTGCTTGGGCAGGTGGGGCGTCAGTGGTACAGGAGGTAGAGAAGTCGTTGAGTAATCAGAAGGTTGATAGTTCGATTCCCTGTCGAAGCGTCCTTGAGCAAGACACGGACCCCCTAATTGCTCCTGATCTGCAGTGGGCCATTAGCCTGATGATGTCATAGTCATAATTCTAGTCAGGATATGAGTCTGATACTGCTCCACTGGGCTGTGATTATGGGGCGTGTTTCAACGAACCAGGAAAAAAAATGCCTCTTCGCTCAATTGGATACTCAGAGCAACGGAGTATGACCATCTGATACATTCAACTTTTACCGGATCCCGTAGGAAGGAGGGCAAAAATATCTTTTCAATCGACATATGCCTTGATCATGTTTCTCTGTTTCTCTTTCAAAATTAATGCGCTGTCAATATCTGTGAGATATGCATGCTCACGTTATACCTATTAGCAGCGAGGCTAGCTAGCTACTATGTGTTTCAAATTTTTGGTCTAAGCGTTAGCAATAACCTAACAATAATGGTCTAGAGAGCTGCAGTTAAGACCTACAATACTCTGCAACATTCATGTTTCACATACACAACTGAGTCAATGTAGACATAAAAAAGGCTTGTAGATAGCTTAATTCACATTAAATATTTCCCACTAACAGACTCCCGAGACGCTGCCATCTTGGTACGATTTAAAATCTACCGTTAATTCAACTCAAGCGCTGGTTGATTATCTGTCCACCATCGTATAAAGCCCGCCCTGACAATTTGATTGGCTAGATCAGTTTCTGATCTGTGATAATTTCTCCCCAACGGAGCAGTGCCAGACCGAACTTCCAGATCAAAAAATGTTGTGGGTGGGGTTCGGGTCTGGTATCCAGGCTAGTGTGCCATCAGTGTTAATGTAAAATGTGTATACATCCTTGTAAGTCGTTTGGATAAAAGCGTCTGCTAAATGACTAAATGAAAACGTAAAGGTGAGTTCCAGATGTGTGGGATCCGTACTGATTGTGATTGTAGATGAAGTGCAGCAGGGAGTGAGGATCTGCCTGAGCGGGAGCTAGATGTGTCCTCTATTTCTTTGGGTACCTCCAGTCATTTTGAACAAACACGGATGTCCCTATAATCTCCACACACACCTGTAAAACCTTGTCTAAACATTGATCTATTGATTGCTATGACCCAAAACCTCTGCACAGACCAACGCACTTGTGTAATAGGTTGGCTTGTTCCTCACAATGTCCTCTATTTCACAGAGTACGGGCTCAAACTATATGGTTACAGAGGATGGACATTTCATGCCAAAAAATGTAAAGGACATTTTTAAGTCTCGGGAGTTCGACAAAGTACCGTTGATGAATGGTATCAACAATGATGAATGTGGGTGGTTAATGCCTGCGGTGAGTAGGCACATGCACTCTTTGGGCTTCAGGGATTTCAAACACAGGTAACTATGTGCACTACTGGTAGTGAGTTGGTAACTGTGTGCATTACTGGTGAGTTGGTAACTATGTGCATTTCTGGTAGTGAATTGGTAAATGTGTGCATTACTGGTAGTGAGTTGGTAACTATGTGCATTACCGGTAGTGAATTGGTAAATGTGTGCATTACTGGTAGTGAGTTGGTAACTATGTGCATTACTGGTAGTGAGTTGGTAACTATGTGCATTACCGGTAGTGAATTGGTAACTATGTACATTTCTGGTAGTGAGTTGGTAAATGTGTGCATTACTGGTAGTGAGTTGGTAACTGTGTGCATTACTGGTAGTGAGTTGGTAAATGTGTGCATTACTGGTAGTGAGTTGGTAAATGTGTGCATTACTGGTAGTGAGTTGGCAACTTTGTGCATTACTGGTAGTGAGTTGGTAACTATGTGCATTACTGGTAGTGAGTTGGCAACTTTGTGCATTACCGGTAGTGAATTGGTAACTATGTGCATTACCTGTAGTGAGTTGGTAACTATGTGCATTACCTGTAGTGAGTTGGTAACTATGTGCGTTACCTGTAGTGAGTTGGTAACTATGTGCATTACTGTAGTGAGTTGGTAACTATGTGCATTACCTGTAGTGAGTTGGTAACTATGTGCATTACCTGTATTGAGTTGGTAACTATGTGCGTTACCTGTAGTGAGTTGGTAACTATGTGCATTACTGGTAGTGAGTTGGTAACTATGTGCATTACCTGTAGTGAGTTGGTAACTTTGTGCATTACCTGTAGTGAGTTGGTAATCTGGTTGTTTTTCAGTCTACTGTTCCACGTGGTTGGTCAGAGGGAATGGATCGTGAGACAGTAAAAAAAATCATCCTCCCCGTCGTCCAAAACGTAAGCAATGTTACTCATGTTACTCTTTAGCATCTTTTACAACCAGCCTAGTTTGCTGAACGTCATTGTCATGAAGGTTTGTTGCCCCTGATCTGTACTTCATTCATGCACATGTATGTTTAAAGACAGAAGACTGGGCCATTGACTTGATTTTAGATGAGTATTTGGGGAGCGGGGAGGACCGCATCAAAAACAGGGATGGATTCAGAGAGCTCTATGCAGACCTTTTCTTCAATATTCCTGCCATCCAGTTGTCAAATGCTCACAGAGGTAAGAGACAAGTGTTCGGAGGCCAGCAAGTTGTAAACTGTGACAGAGGTCAGTGACGGTAGCATCGATGTCTTGTAGCATCTTTGTTCACACGATCAGCCCGTGCTCAGGGCTACAGATTTGAGTCCAGGGCGATACGGCTGTGTGCGCTTCTTTAGCTCAATGGCTGAAACAAGGTGCTAACATCAAGGTCATGGTTTTGATAGCCCTGTAAATCTGTACCGTACTGTCATTTGCTTCGGATAAAACCTCAGCAATGTATAATTAAATAAATGAATGTGAAACGACACACAGTTAACATATACATTCAGAGTTGATTAAGGAAAACAAGAATGGAAAACTGCATGTTTTCACTGAAACTGAACATATTCTAGTTTGAAGGGAACACATTCTTGATAAATGAAATACTTGGAGCAGAATCGGGGCTTACCAGGCATCGTTCTATCTTACAGACACACAGAAAAATCTTACCTAAATACCTATCTATGAACATTTTTATTTCACCTCCTACATAGAGAGGACTTCCACTTTCACTTTCACTTTCACTACAGGGTCTGGTGCACCAGTTTACCAGTACGAGCTACAGCACCCCCCAAGCATACTCTCGGACAAGCGTCCAAGCTTTGTCAAGGTGGACCATGTTGATGACCTTTTCTATGTCTTTGGAAGCACCTTCATGAGAAGTCATGTCAAGATGAAAGGTAATTTATATTTTGCCAATATCATTTTAAACTCTCACTAACCGCTGCTGCCACACCCCCATCCCCTGGACGCTTATTCAGTGATTATTTCATCTAGGCCCCTCCTGCGCACGTCCCTGCACATCATATTATACAATATTGTCTCTTTACTACACATCATATTATACAATATTGTCTATTTACTATACACATCATATTATACAATAGTGTCTCTTTACTATACACATTATATTATACAATAGTGTCTCTTTGCTACACATTATATTATACAATATTGTCTCTTTACTATACACATCATATTATACAATATTGTCTCTTAACTATACACATTATATTATACAATATTGTCTCTTTACTATACACATTATATTATAGAATAGTGTCTCTTTACTATACACATTATATTATAGAATAGTGTCTCTTTACTACACATCATATTATACAATATTGTCTCTTTACTATACACATTATATTATAGAATAGTGTCTCTTTACTATACACATTATATTATAGAATAGTGTCTCTTTACTACACATCATATTATACAATATTGTCTCTTTACTATACACATTATATTATAGAATAGTGCCTCTTTACTATACACATTATATTATACAATATTGTTTCTTTACTATACACATCATATTATACAATATTGTCTCTTTACTATATACAAATCATATTATACAATATTGTCTATTTACTATACACATTATATTATACAATATTGTCTCTTTACTATACACATTATATTATACAATATTGTCTATTTACTATACACATTATATTAAACAATATTGTCTCTTTACACACCATATAATACAATATTGTGTCTTTACTATATACACATTATATTAAACAATATTGTCTCTTTACTCTAAACATTATATTTAACACTATTGTTTCTTCCCCCTCAAACAGGCATCTTCACAGAGGAGGAAGATGAGCTCTCTAGAACAGTCATGTCCTACTGGGGCAACTTTGCTCGCACCGGGTAATTCAACTCCACCTTTTGAGAAGGACTCACAATTACATCTTTAAAAGCAATAAAGTGCAAGATTTCTTTTTTAAAGACATTTTGGAAATGGAAGCTCATCCTAGTCTGGTGCTGCCACCTTAGCTCAGTTGCAATTTGTAGAATGTGTGTGTGTGTGTGTGTGTGTGTCATTATTTCAGATCTCCCAATGGTGCTGGGTTAACCCACTGGCCTATGTATGGTGCAGGGGAAGAGTACTTGGAGATTGGGCTAAAGCAGCAGGTGGGAAACCATCTAAGGGCCGACCGCTTCACCTTCTTGACAGAGACACTTCCCAAGAAGATCCTGGAGAAGAAGCAGCAGTGCAGTGACAAGCTGTAGACGGCTGATACATAAATTATATAGTGTGATAATGCATCAGCGAAAAAACTGTTATGTTTTGAAGAAGATAAAATGTAACCTCTGTAAAAAGTTAACCAAGTGACACAATTCCAAAAATTGCACTTATTAAAACCCTCAACAATAAGAATAGTAGTATAGATGCATAGTTGTGCAGCTAGTGGGTTCAACTTAGCCCTGCAAAATTGGTGGCATTTATTAATGTATTAAACAAATTGTGAGTATTTCCACGTGTGATATTTTTTTCTGTTTTGAGACGTCACCTCCTCAAGCCAAGTACACAATTTACAAGATGTTGCAGTTTTAAATGGACTAAAAACTAAAGTGAAATAAAAAACCCAACAATAAGAATAGTACTGGCGGCGCATTGGGAACAGAAGGCAGGTGCTTTGGAACAGAGACACTCTATCTGATAGTCCATTTGGAAGACACACACACACACACACACACACACACACACACTCTATCCGATAGTCCATTTGGAAGGCTCTAGTCATTCAGACTCAGTTGCTATCTAGCATTGCAACTCACCATGAGGCCAGCTTGGGGTCAGAGGTCAAGGTAGCTAGCGATATCTGCAATTTGATGGCAACTCTGTAGCAATAAATGACAGGATAAGACACATAAGCACAGTGCACCCTACATTAAAATACAAATGTAATATATCAAAGTACACCAAGTTATTTCCACGAACAGCAAGACATTTATAAGTTACAAACATTTATCAATACATCATTTTGTCCCCAGAAAAACAAAGACATGTGAACATGGTGACCTGTCCTTGCACACACACACGCACACACACACACACACACACACACATACACACTGTCCTTGCAACATCAGAGTGGATGGTTTATTGCATGTGCTGACTGATAGTAATACCCGTCTTAATTATGAAGAAAAATGTTAATAAAGATCTAATTTCATGGATGAAAGAAACCCATTTCCTCACTGTAGGGAAGTTTGTCGGCCCATAAAATCTGTATTTGGGGACCACAAATAACCGATAATCACCCTTAAGACGGCTAACCCTTAATCATTTAATTCAGGTTTTACTGGATAATGGACATAGTTTTGTCCATGCGGTTTTTTGTGTGGATCATTTCATAGCAAAGCTGTTCAAAGAAAGCATTTCATAGACATATGCAGTGTGTGTGAGTGTGCACTCTGATTCCATCTTGGGGTAGATATGAGATATCAATGTAACGACCTGTGTGAAGTTGGCCCCCCGTCTCATTCAAAATATTAAAATAACACTGCTGTTCGTTTGTGCTAGGTTTGTGCTGGTTTGTGCCGTAAAAATTATCGTTTGTGCTGGTAAGGATTTTGAGTAACTCAAAATTGCATTTTCTGGCATGTGACGTCACCCAGCCCCCCGTTCACGCCCAAATCTCATCAAAATAGTCCCAATCGTTAGTGCTACGTTTGTGCTGGTTTGTGCCGTCAAAATAAATTGTTTTGCTATTATGGTTTCATAGACATTCCCGTTTGATTTTAGCACAAACGAACAGCAGTGTTATTTTAATATTTTGAATGAGACGGGGGGCCAACTTCACACAGGTTAACACATGCACTCTGGTTCCATCTGGGGATAGATATGCAATCTGTAAAACTTCACCACTACCCTGTGTCTCAATAAACTCCATTTTCTGCTCGATGTCTGTCTGTCAAACTGCCTGCTTAAACGTCTTGGGATGTTGGCCAGTATTTTGAGAGCATTATTTATTAGTATCAGTAGTTGTAACAATAGCAATGATGAGGATGAAGAGTGTGATGAAGATGATGTTGATGATGACACTTCACCTATCTACAATCTAATTCCCAGTAGATTTGCTGTTGAGTTTTACTGGAAAAAGCCACTGTGCCATTACAGGTCCCCACAAAGTCTCCAGAGATGGTCCATGCAATGCCACAAAGTCAATACCAATGCAATGATGGCACCTAGTGGATATCTAAATTCAGATGTGTTTAAAGGGGCACCTGTGTTTTCTTAATTCAGATGTGTTTAAAGGGGCACCTGTGTTTTCTTAATTCAGATGTGTTTAAAGAGGCTTGATCAAATTCAGGATTAAAGACAGGCACAATGAAGCTCTTTTATTGGCTACCTGAATTAATAAAAAAACACTGATCCACCCCATTTATGAACATCATCATCATATCCACTAGGTGCCCCTTTAAACACATCTGAATTTAGATATCCACTAGGTTCCCCTTTAAACACATCTGAATTTACATATCCATGCTGGATTTAAAGAGCACATTAGTGAAATGGGCTGTCAGTCTAGGAAAGAGGCTTCAATGTTGATGAAGGATTAAGAGGCATATTGTTTATTTGTTATACAACAACTTAACCAGATGAATTATGCTTATACAGGGCCCTTGGTGTTCTTAATCTGGTTTAACCAGATGAATAATCCTTTTACAGGGCCCTTGGTGATCTTAATCCGGTTTAACCAGATGAATCATGTTTATACAGGGCCCTTGGTGATCTTAATCCAGATGAATCATGCTTATACAGGGCCCTTGGTGATCTTAATCCAGTTTAACCAGATGAATAATGTTTATGCAGGGCCCTTGGCGTTCTTAATCCAGTTTAACCAGATGAATAATGTTTATACAGGGCCCTTGGTGTTCTTAATCCAGTTTAACCAGATGAATCATGTTTATACAGGGCCCTTGGTGATCTTAATCCAGATGAATCATGCTTATACAGGGCCCTTGGTGATCTTAATCCAGTTTAACCAGATGAATAATGTTTATGCAGGGCCCTTGGCGTTCTTAATCCAGTTTAACCAGATGAAAAATGTTTATACAGGGCCCTTGGTGTTCTTAATCCAGTTTAACCAGATGAATCATGTTTATACAGGGCCCTTGGTGTTCTTAATCCGGTTTAACCAGATGAATCATGCTTATACAGGGCCCTTGGTGTTCTTAATCCAGTTTAACCAGATGAATCATGTTTATACAGGGCCCTTGGTGTTCTTAATCCAGTTTAACTCACTGGTCATATTTGACTGGCTGGCTGTTGACAACCAATATCCCTTTACGTGGAGTAAGGTGCAGAAACTCCACGAGGCTGTCATGCATGACATTTCACACTGTGCTCGTCCCTCCCCTTTTACAACACGCCTCGGTGTAAATCGCTTTCTAGGGCGAAGGGTATGGGCGTGGAAGGTACCCAGTAATCAACACCACTTCAGAGCAAAGTTTATGAGTTGCAGGTCGTGTTGTATCTCCTTCTCATTTCACAACGGACTCTGGCAACAATGAAACTCTTGATACAGCTCGTTTTCGTAGCAGGTGTTACATATTTAACTTCGTCTACGGCGCATGATGGTAAGTTTAGCTGGACTGTTGTAAAACAACTTTGTTGTAAAACGTCATTGTTCCTTCTTTGCATTAATGGAAAGATTTGTAAATAGTTTAAGAAATACAAGATTTATATTAAAAAGTACGTCCTTATATGGTCTTAACTCCGAAATGTTCAGCAGCATTATTCATAAGCTATTGGCTTACCTAATATGGATGCCGTAAAGATAACAAATTGACGTTATGAAACGTGAAGACCTCTATCAGGCTCAATGAATCAGCATTTTATAGTGAATAACGGATTTTTGTCCATAGTATTACAATTCTGTAGAGTAACCATAATTCACTGCATGGTGTTGTTGTCTGGATAACTATAGGACCACTGATCCACACCAAGTTGGGAGCCCTTAGAGGTGAATACTTGCGTGTGAGGGGAAAGACAACAGTGGTCCACTCATACCTGGGCGTGCCCTTCGCTAAACCACCTGTGGGACCCCTCAGGTTGGCCCGTCCCCAACCTGTGCAGGGATGGGAGGGGGTCAGGGATGCCACCAAGCAGCCATATATGTAAGTCAATGAAGTTATACGCTCAATATTTATGAGAGGCCATTGTTGCCACTACAATCATCTTTTACTACTCCTTTCACACACATCTGTGTCCTTAAATAATCATCTGTGTCCTTTAACACACATCTATGTATTTTCTTTTCAAACCTGAGGAAGAACAGTAAACAGAATCTAGTAGAGATATATGAAGTGCCAAACATTCATTATTTATCTGAAAGGAACCATAGGAGAGCTTTGCTGAAATGTCGGTAGGAACGACTAGAATGAGATGACTGAGATTGACTTTTCCAGTGAAATTATTTGAGACGTCAGAGCTCTCAGTTAGATTCAGTCAGAGATGATTTCAACACCATTTACTGCCAGAATGTTTTGGTGTCGGGTGTTGTCCCTGTGCACATACTATAGGGCCTATATAGGGCAGATATAGGGCAGATATAGGGCACTTATAGGGCACATATAGGGCAGATATAGGGCAGATGTAGGGCACAGATAAAGTCAGCTGAGGCGCCAGTCAAACTAGCACACACGTATCTAAACACCCAAATCAAGTGTTTTAAAGAGAGCACCATTGTTATATCCCTCACATGTATGTATAGTAATTATTGTAGCATGGTGAAGGTCAAATTCTGCAGTTGTGCTTCTAGTAGAAAGCTAAAACATTCAAAACTAAAACATTAGGTATTGTTTGGGTTTCGCACTTCAAACTGAACTGCACAAATTGTATTGTGTGTCCACAATCACCCATTATGAGCAAGGGTGGTCTCTTTTCTGATGTGTTTTAGGTGTGTTCAAAACCGACAGATGTCTTTCAACTTGTCAGAAAGCTTTGGCATGGTGATGGAGATTCCTGAGGTATCTGAGGACTGCCTCTACCTCAATGTCTACACTCCTGCCAGACCGGCTGAAGATGCCAAGTTACCTGTGAGTTCAACCATAACATGACAGCACAGGCCATAGCTCTGATCTGCGTTTTTGAAATGATGCACAGATCCCCTTTCAATGAATTGCTAAATGTATATACAGTAGGTTCTTAAATGTAATAACAAATGCTATGTGTCTGATCCTTATTGTCAGTGTCTGTCTGAGGTAATGCTGCTGATTGTCAGTGTGTGTCTGAGGTAATGTGCTGCTGATTGTCAGTGTGTGTCTGAGGTAATGTGCTGCTGATTGTCAGTGTGTGTCTGAGGTAATGTGCTGCTGATTGTCAGTGTGTGTCTGAGGTAATGTGCTGCTGTCCTTCAGGTCATGGTGTGGATCCATGGTGGAGCGTTTGCTATGGGCTCTGCCTCCTTTTGTGACGGATCTGTCCTGGCAGCCTATCAGAACGTGGTTGTGGTGTTGATTCAGTACAGACTTGGAATGCTGGGCTTTTTCAGGTGAGATTGCAGTCAGTGTCCTGGAAGAGAAATGGTTCTTTACACTCTTAGCCAGTCAGGCAGTGTGTGTCAATTAGACACATGCCCATGGTCGCTAACATCAGTGTGGTCATTATGAACGTGTGTGTGTAGGATACTTCTTTACACCAGTCGTAAAGTGTAATGCTTATTTTCTTCCTGCATTTAATTGATGTCAACCCCTAAGTGAAAGATTTGCTTAAGTAGGTTGCAGCCTTCCTGTATTATGAGCCCAACTTTTCTACATTCTACATCAACCCTGTTTTTTATGTATTTATTTATTACGTTGGCTTCTTTTTTTTATAAACCGCTTCAGTCTGAGCATGTGTCTGTGTGTCCAGATCACACAGGCAGAGTCAAGGCATGCTTTTTATTTTGTCTCCTACCAGCACTGGGGATGATAACGCCCCAGGAAACATGGGCCTGTTGGACCAGGTGGCTGCACTGCAGTGGGTCCAGGAGAACATCCAGAGCTTTGGAGGGGATCCCTCCTCTGTCACCATATTCGGAGAGTCAGCAGGGGGAGTGAGCGTGTCTCTGCAGGTGGGTTCTGTGCTTATGTGCTTGATTCATGAAAACATGAATCCTATATTTTAGGGACTTCAAGTTTTTCTTTTTTTTTAATGAACGCTGAATGCTGTGACATTCATCTCACTTTACACATACAGGTACGCACTGGTCAATGACCTTGGCACTGGTCAATGACCTTGGCATTAATTATGTTTATTGAATCACTCCTTGTAGGTTCTGTCACCCTTGAGCTCTGGTCTGTTCCACCGAGGCATTGCTGAAAGTGGTACCTCAGCCATGGATGCCCTCATCACTGAACAGCCATTGGCCGTAGCTATGGTGATAATAACTTTTCACTAACTATGGCTTGTTTTGCATTGTGAGGCTGAAGTGATGGTAGGTAGCTGAGATCAGAGCCCATTGTCCTTATATGCTTTTCACTATTCCCTTAGATGGTGGCCCATGCATCAGACTGTGCTGGCACAAAGCCACACCAGATTGTTGACTGTGTGATGCAGATGTCGACCGAGGATGTTTTAAAGATTGCAGAGGTGAGACGTTATGGTCCTTAACTTCTAGACTATAGAGAAAAACGGAACTCCTAGTAGAAGGATGTTTGTCTGTTTAATCTAATGAAATGTTTAATTTAATGTTTAATCCGCTGCTTGTGTAAGACCCTGTCTGAAAAGGGTCAAGGGTTGTATAATATGATTGTAATGACCTAAAGCCCTGGCCACTTGTGTAATTGGTTGATGCTTCTCATCTATTTTTACAATGTCCCTGATTTCACAGAATATTGAATTAGAATTTGGGATAACAGCCGACGGACATTTTTTGCCCAATCCTGCGCAAGACCTTATAAAATCCCATGAGTTCAACAAAGTACCATTAATTAATGGCATCAACAATGACGAATGTGGATGGTTACTGCCTGCGGTGAGTAGAGTGTAAAATTGTATGTACAAGCACTAAGTATGCTTCGCAGATTGTGTGGTAAATCAGATTTTATATATACATAAGAAAACATGATTAAACCATAATCACCAGCCAGTGTATTGCTAATGAAGCTGAATTGGTCTGGGGTCTTTGGATGATGTGTGTTTTTTTTTAGTTTCTTGCACCACCTGGCTGGGTAGATGGGATGGATCCTGAGGCCATCAAACAGTCGGTTGCCTACTTCTTCCCAAATGTAAGCCTCTGCATCTAGTCATCTGCATAGTTGACCGAGTGTCATGGCATGGAGGTTATATATCAACAGCAACAAATGCCTATTTCTTCTTTTAGGTAGAAGACAGTAGGATCATTGACCTGATTTTGGAGGAGTATCTGGGGACAGGAGAGGACAGGGTCAAAAACAGGGATGGATTCACAGAGCTCCTTGGGGATATCGTGTTCAACATTCCTGCCATCAAGTTATCAAATGCTCACCGAGGTAAGAGAACAGAGCTGGGTTAACTTCACATACTAAGCTCTGTGCTGGGTTAACTTCACATACTAAGCTGTGTGCTGGGTTAACTTCACATACTAAGCTGTGTGCTGGGTTAACTTCACATACTAAGCTGTGTGCTGGGTTAACTTCACATACTAAGCTGTGTGTTGGGTTAACTTCGCATACTAAGCTGTGTGTTGGGTTAACTTCACATACTAAGCTGTGTGCTGGGTTAACTGGGTTAACTTCACTCCCTGAGGCTTTAGGAGACCGGGCTGCTAACGACTGGCGCTAGCACTACTGGGGTTTTAGTTAGCATGCTAGCCTCCCATGCACAGGGCTAGGTGTGAGTTTAGAGTAGTTAGCATGCTAGCCTCCCATTAACAGGGCTAGGTGTGAGTTTAGAGTAGTTAGCATGCTAGCCTCCCATTAACAGGGCTAGATGTGAGTTTAGAGTCTGCCTCTCTCACAAGAGTTCTCAAACTAAGCGTCTCAATCTACAAACACTGTCATATTTCGGTTTGAGCACCAACTGAGAATGTCTCATCTCATAAGTAAGACTACAAGGGCTGAGCACTGTGAGACAGTCCACCATGTAAAATATTCATTGGAAAGGTAAGGGTTTCCAGGTTAGCTGTTTTAGCTTTAAAAGACCAGACTTTGAGTAGTGACAGCTCACTGGCACCATCTAGTGGCCCCAGGGGTGGCTTGCTTGAGGACATGAGAGGAACGTCTCCATTCAGGATTCTTTCAATGAGTTGACGTGGTAGGAAATGTGGTAGCAAAACACATACACACACCGCCCTCTAAGTGGACGACCCAAGTTCGATCCCTGTCGACTGCAGGATGCCTATCACACAAACACACACACACACACACACACACACACATAAACAAACCCTTTATGTCATCACTATTTTCCACAGATTCTGGTGCGCCTGTTTACATGTATGAGTTCCAGCATCCTCCAAGCATACTCTCGCCCAAGCGCCGAAGCTTTGTGAAGGCAGATCACGGAGACGAAATTCCATTTGTGTTTGGAGTATGCTTCATGAAAGGCCATGTCCAGATAAATGGTAAGGTTTATGCAGAGGTGGGTAGCAACGCTTGTTTACTTGTACATGTATTACATAATAACCAATTGTACTCATAGGAATACATTTAATGCAGAATACTTTTTACTTTTCCTCGAATACATTTAAGATAAAAAATTAAAGTCCATTACATTAGGCTACGTATTCTACACTACTTTTCCATTTAAAAAACTTTATTCACCTAGCTTTGGCGACTGCTTTGGTTACATGGTTGGTGGTTTTCCTCTAAGACTGATATTCTAACACATAGCCTATCTCTTTGGTCTCTACCAGGCACCTTCACAGAGGAGGAAGACGAGCTTTGTAGGACATTGATGTCATACTGGGGCAACTTCGCTCGCACCGGGTAATTTACATTATTGTGAACAGTGCACTTTTATTTTTAACCAAATGTGTATTTAAGCAGCACAACGGTGGAATTGCTAATTGCTAACAAAATGCTAGCCACTTAACCTAGCGAAACCTGTGGAAATTTGATTACTTTGAAATTATGATAGACTAGTGAGTTAACAACTTTCCTAACACAGTCAAACATCAAGCAAGTGCAACCCAAGACAAAGCAAGACGGCAAATAAGTTATTTACTAGTCCGGCAGAGAGTAGAACCTGGGCAGCTCCAAGAAACCTACATAGTGCAGTAATATGCCTACCGACCCTGGTATGGCAATGGCACAGAGGCCATTCTCCATATTAAACGTCATTTTAGCACCCCAATTTTTTGAAGCTGTTATTTTAAGGTAAAATTGCTAATCCTTACCCTAACCCTGAAGTACAATTGCTACATACTGTCACTTTAAGAAGGAATTACACTTGATGACCAAGTGATGAGAACATTTTCAGAAGAAACAGAAATTAAACAGAATATAAGGAAGTCCCTTAAGTACATTAAAGGACAGAACACTAAACATCAGAACATTTAACAATAGCAATAACACAGTTAAGCCCTCTTAGAGATCTGACTGATACTTTACTGACAGCATCCATAACAGAGAAGCTGCCTTCCTTATCCCCGTCTGGTGCTGCCAGGACATTTCCCTGATCTCACTGAGCACACTGTATGATCGCTCCTCAGGCTGAAGGTTACATTATATTTACATTTACATTTAGTCATTTAGCAGACGCCTTTGTCCAAAGAGACGTACAAGGGAGAAAACAGTCAAGCTACGAGCATTAGAACCCTGGCGTAACAATACATACTACTTTGCATAGGAATACAAATAAAATAAACATGAAAATAGAAAAGAAAAAGTGCAGGAATGTAACCGCTGTAAGTGCAGGTTAGGCACTAGTCGAAGCACCAGTTTAGATCCCAGGTGAGTGTGTGTGCAGGTGTATTCTCAGCCTTTGTGTATGCTCATTCTGGTGTGTGTGTGTGTGTGTGTGTTTGTGTGTGTGTGTGTGTGTTTGTGTGTCATTATTTCAGATGTCCCAATGGTGCTGGGTTAACCCACTGGCCTATGTACGGTGCAGGGGAAGAGTACTTGGAGATTGGGCTAAAGCAGCAGGTGGGAAACCATCTAAGGGCCGACCGCTTCACCTTCTGGACAGAGACACTTCCCAAGAAGATCCAGGAGAAGCAGCAGCGCAGTGGGGAGCTGTAGACGGCTGATTCATAAATGATGTAGTGTGATAATTCATCAGTAAAACAGTTTTTAAACTTTGAAGAGGATAAAATGTAACCTCTGTAAAAAGTTAACCAAGTGACACAATTCCACAAATGCCGCTTATTAAAACTTAGCAAGTTTAATGATATAGAAACTGTTTACTGTGTAAAATATTAAATTAAATTACAACACAGTTTTTAAAATATAATGTTTCCTTCTTACCCTTTTAATGAAATGACCTTTGTTCACTCAAAATAATACTTTTCAGAGAAATAAGGCGCCTATTGCACCTTTAAGCACAAAAGCACAAACATAGGGCGCCTTTAAAGTGAGCCAAAAGCACCACCTAGGCTTTAAAGTTAGCTAAAGGCACAAACCTAGAGTATTGTTGTGTAATGGAAGCTTCTAATGATGATCAAACGGGTCCCTTTTATGAACGGAATACTTTTCTCTCCAATATAAAGCAATATTCACAAAGAAGAAGCATTTCTAATTAAATAGGTTCGTTAAACAAGGCAAGTTCATGTGACTAGCGACTTCACTTACTGAATCATACTAAAAACTAACAAGAACATTCACACATCACTTGCTGCACTTCAGAATAAAGGCATCTCCTTTCAAATTAAAACGCCTTCAGATTAATAGTAATTTACCATCAATTACAGATAAGGATTCTTCCAATTTTACTGTAAATAATGTAAATAGATTGTTTAACATTTCTTTAAACTGTTCTTTAACAAAACAACTGTGACGACGTGATCTTCCCTACAGGTGAATATGCTCTCTGGCTGCCACACCATTAAGCCAGGCACCCCGTAGACCCGAGTTCGAGCCCGGGTGGGGTGACCACACTCTCCCTTTGCTACAAAATAAATCAGTTAGTTCACCCTTGACTTCAAATAATAAATGTATCTACCTTTTATAAACTAATCTTTACTTAATAATAATTCACAACAGGTATAGGGCGCCTTTAAAGTAAACCAAAAGCTAGGTAGCCTTACAGCTAGCAACTCAGGCTATACACTTCTAAAGTGAGCCTAGCACCCTAGTGCATAAACTGAATCAAACATATTACCAGGCAAGTGGCAAAGGAAAACATTAAAATGCAATCAGACACACAGTGATGAACTCTAATTGCACCTACTGTTTACAGTTCAAATATATCAGTCAAACAGTGAAATATGACGGAGTCAAATATAAATGCCTATGCTATGCCAGCATTACCTTATATTACCCCCAACGTTACAGGCATGTTTGTTGCCTGGGTACGGTGGGAACATAAACTAAAAAAAAAAGCTAACAGAAAGGTGAACCGTTTCCCTTGAGGCGCTGGAAGTAGGGATGCACGCTTTGAATTTGAGCCGATATCCGATATGCCGATATTTACAAGCTCATTTTGGCCGATCACCGATATATATACATATCTGCTTTTTAATCATTGAAAAGTCCCTCCTGTACTTTAATGAATCTGTTATTATGATAGGGCACTTGCTGTAGATACGGGACATTATAAACTTGATTTGTAGTCCAGGCAAAGTAGCGTTTTACAACTAATTGTAAAATATTTTTTTTCAGCATAGATCATTTCTATCAGGTGTCCAGAAGAACATACTAAATGTCCTAAGAAATCCTAGTTGAGAAAATATGTTTAAATCTCATCAATCTGAGATGTGTGCTAATAATGCCAGGCAACAATACACCCCTTTACACAATGAAAGTACCCATGAAAAGTATAATTATTTGTATTACAATTTATTTGAAATTTTATTGTAACATTGCAAATGAGCTATACACTAATCAGACATGCCCAAAAAACACCCAAACAGGCTCAATTATTTCCTTTACTCCAACCACAATAAAACTTTACAGAGTGAAAGTATATATGAAAAGTAAAGTTTTTTGCATTACAAGTTTCTTTTGAAATTAATTTGAATATGTACATGAGCGACACACTTATTGAATGTGTCATAATTTGCATAGGCAGAAACTCCATTCATATGTATGACAAATACATTGGCTCAATCTTCATCCCATCACTCTACTGCCAATGGGTGATGGCAATGCTGTTTTTAGACTGGCCTCTAACCTCAAAACTGTCTGGCTTGGTAGTACCTGCCAGGGGTATGGTGTTTCTGCATTATCACACTACATCATTAAAGGCACCCAGTGCAACTTTCGAGGCTTAAAAATAAACATTCAATTTCTAGTCTTTTTTACACGTAGTAAGTTTCAATAACTCCATACCATTACATATCGACATTCAAGGAGCAAAGATGATACGTCGTTGTGTGGTGAGAACAATCGCCGCCATTTTTCCCCCAAATCTTTATTTATTGGTGCTACCAATTAATAAAGCAGGATTCCAGTCAATGGAAAAATGGCCTCTACCCACCAGCGATTGTTGTTGTGTATGATTTTCTATCAGTTCTCACCACACAACGACGTCTCATATTTGCTCTTTGAATGTCGATACGTAATGGTATGGAGTTATTGAACTTACTACGCGTAAAAAAGACTAGAAATTGAATGTTTATTTTTCGAATCTCAAGCCTATAAAGTTGCACTGGGTGCCTTTAATGAATAAGCCGTCTACAGCTCATCACTGCGCTGCTGCTGTTTCTCCAGGATCTTCTTGGGAAGTGTCTCTGTCCAGAAGGTGAAGCGGTCGGCCCCTAGATGGTTTCCCACCTGCTGCTTTAGCCCAATCTCCAAGTACTCTTCCCCTGCACCATACATAGGCCAGTGGGTTAACCCAGGACCATTGGGAGATCTGAAATAATGACACACACACACACACACACACAAATACCAGAATAAAGATATACATAGGCAAAGAATATACACAATGTACACAGACATTTTTAGGATGTTATTGTGTGTCCTTCTCAAAAGGTGGAGTTGAATTACCCGGTGCGAGCAAAGTTGCCCCAGTAGGACATGATTGTTCTAGTGAGCTCATCTTCCTCCTCTGTGAAGATGCCTGTTTGAGGGGGAAGAGACAATGTTGCATAATGTAGTGTGGGTTGTAGTATAGGTTGAGGAAACCTTCTGTTCATTAAAGGTACACATTGCTAGGGGAGGGTAGCAGCAATGTGCAGCCAAAAATAATGGACAAAAATAAATTACCTTCCATTTTGACGTGACTTCTCATGAAGGTGCTTCCAAAGACCAATATAAGGTCATCTCCATGGTCCACCCTGACAAAGCTTGGACGCTTGTCCAACAGTACACTAGGAGCGTGCTGTAACTCATACTGGTAAACTGGTACACCAGAATCTGTGGGGGGTGAAATTGAAATGTTCATAGGTGTTTTTCTGTGTGTCCCTTAAGTCAGAGCGATTCCTTGTACACTGCCAAAAATGCCCCTCTAGATTTAAGACAAATAATTACATATTTAAGCAGGATTTTGCTTAAAACAAGCAAATTTGGCTGCCAGTGCGTTAAGCAAATTTGGCTTGTTAAGATTTCTTAAAATAAGTAATATTTGCTTGAAATAGGTAAAAATAACCTTACCAAGAAAGCACTAGGTAAGTACGATTTAGCTAGAAACAAGACCAACTAGATTTTTCATCTCAATATAAGAGTAATAACACTAGGTTAGAAAAGCATTTTTTGCAGTGTAAGTATTTGTTCCCTCAAAGCAGAACATCTTCAATGTCAGTGGACAAGTAGAGCAGTTATCAACTCTTGTTTTCCTTAATCATCTGTGATGTATTAACTCTTTGTTTTTTTTATATTTATGCATTACAGAGGATTCATCTGAAGTAAATGACAGTACGGTACAGGTTTACAGTACTATCAAAACCATGACCTTGATGTTAGCACCTTGTTACCACCATTGAGCTAAAGAAGCACACACAGCTAATACCGCCCTGGACTCTAATCTGTAGCCCTGAGCACGGGCTGACCATGTGAACAAAGATGCTACAACACATCGGTGCTACCGTCACTGACCTCTGTCACAGTGTACAACCTGCTGGCCTCCGAACACTGGTCTCTTACCTCTGTGAGCATTTGACGTATGGATGGCAGGAACAATGAAGGCCATATCTGCCATGACCTCTCTGAATCCATCCCTGTTTTTGATGCGGTCCTCCCCGCTCCCCAAATAGTCATCCAAAATCAGGTCAACGACCCAGTCTTCTGTCTTTAAACATACAGTACAGTGCATGAAAGAAATACATAGCATCAGGAGATCTGGGGCAACACACCTTCATGACATTGACGTTCAGCAAACTAGGCTGCTTGTACTAGCTGATGAAGAGGAGCATGAGAAACTGTGCTTACATTACGGATGAAGCCGGTTATCAATGTTTTGACGGTCGCACGATCCATTCCCTCTGTCCAATCAGGTGGAGTATGAAACTGAAAACCAGCCAGATCATCAACTTTTTTATATATACTTAATTTCTGAGTTACTTAATGTGTTTTGTTTATTTTTTTTGTCTGTTTTGTTTTGTTATGGCTTGTTTATGTATTGTTCTTCTGTATTATGTAGCCTCAGTCAGGGCATTGCTGCAAAAGAGTGTGATGATGATGAATGCAAATAGTTACCTGTGTTTGAAATCTCTGATGCCCAAAGACTGCACATGCTTACTCACCGAAGGCAGTAACGATCCACTTTCATCAGTGGTGACTCCATGAATTAACGGTACTTTGTTGAACTTCAACGACTCATAAGTGTCCTCTATATTTTTTGGCATGAAATAATCATCATTATTTGTAAGACCCCAGATCCAGCTCGTACTCTGTGAAATAGAGGGCATTGTGTGAAAAAGCAAACCTGTTGGTCTGTGCAGAGGTTGGGGTCATTAAAATCAATGGGCCCATGTTTAGACAAGATTTTACAGATGTGTGTGGAGATTATAGGGACATCCTTTTTTGTTCAAAATGACTGGAAGTACCCAATGAAGTCAGAAAAAGGCTTTTGAAGAGTAACTGAATGTTCCAAGGTCCAGTTACTCACCCCGACGACCTTTAAAATATCTTCAGTCGACATCTGCATCACACAGTCAACAATCTGGTGTGGTTTGGTGCCAGCACAGTTCGATATGTTTGCAACAATCTAAGGGAACAGTGAAAAACATCTAATGAACATGGGAAAACCACCAAACACTTCAGTGCTACAATGCTGTTACTCTCACCCCTGTAACAATAACCCTATGAGCACAGTGTATAACCACTAAACTGGTCTTGTTTGTATCATGTATTTACCACCGGATGTCTGTATATATATTATGGGGATATTAACATGGGAAAACCACCAAACACTTCAGTTTTACAATGCTGTAACTCTCACCCCTGTAACAATAACCCTATGAGCACAGTGTATAACCACTAAACTGTTCTTGTTTGTATCATGTATTTACCACCGGATGTCTGTATATATATTATGGGGATATTAACATGGGAAAACCACCAAACACTTCAGTTTTACAATGCTGTAACTCTCACCCCTGTAACAATAACCCTATGAGCACAGTGTATAACCACTAAACTGGTCTTGTTTGTATCAAGTATTTACCGCCGGATGTCTGTATATATATTATGGGGAATATGGGGATAGTAACATGGGAAAACCACCCAACACTTCAGTGCTACAATGCCAAACAAGGTGCAGGAGGTGCAGGATGCCAACCATAGCTGTGTCCATAGGCTTATGTTTGGTCATGACTTCCATGAATGCAGTCCCACTCTGTGCAATGGCGCGGTGGAAAAGTCCAGCGCTCAGTGGCGAAAGAACCTGAATCAGAAGATACTAAATAATGTCAAGTTCAACGAGAAACTGAATAAAATGTTTAAAAAGAAATATGTTTAATGCCACAGTTGCAGTATTAACACAGTTTATCTAGATGTCTACCCTATTTGATCTTTATTTTTGAAGGGTTCTGAAAATTTCATTAATGTTTTCACGGCAAACACCAAGCACCCACCTGCAGTGACACGCTCACTCCCCCTACTGACTCTCCGAATATGGTGACAGAGGAGGGATCCCCTCCAAAGCTCTGGATGTTCTCCTGGACCCACTGCAGTGCAGCCTGCTGGTCCAAGAAACCCATGTTTCCCGGGGCGTTTTCATCCCCAGTGCTGGTAGGAGACAGAAGAAGAGAACATGCTTTGGCTGTGAAATTCAACTAAACCAACTGTAATAACTATAGTAGCTATAGTAACTGCAAACTGTAACAGCTCACAGCATTTTGGGTAGAGTAACGTTAATAGTCTATAGACTCTGTGGCACCAAATTACCGGAGCTATTCAGGAATTGTACTTTTCAAAATAAATTAAAGTCTATTTTCATAACTGCAATCTCACCTGAAAAAGCCCAGCAATGAAAGTCTGTACTGAATCAGCACCACTACCACGTCCTGATAGGCTGCCAGGACAGATCCGTCATAAAAGGAGGCGGAGCCCAGGACAAATGCTCCACCATGGATCCACACCATGACCTGAAGGACAGCAGCACATTACCTCAGACACACACTGACAATCAGCAGCACATTACCTCAGACACACACTGACAATCAGCAGCATATTACCTGAGACACACACTGACAATCAGCAGCATATTACCTCAGACACACACTGACAATCAGCAGCACATTACCTCAGACACACACTGACAACCAGCAGCACATTACCTCAGACACACACTGACAATCAGCAGCACATTACCTCAGACACACACTGACAATCAGCAGCACATTACCTCAGACACACACTGACAATCAGCAGCACATTACCTCAGACACACACTGACAATCAGCAGCACATTACCTCAGACACACACTGACAATCAGCAGCATATTACCTCAGACACACACTGACAATCAGCAGCACATTACCTCAGACACACACTGACAATCAGCAGCACATTACCTCAGACACACACTGACAATCAGCAGCACATTACCTCAGACACACACTGACAATCAGCAGCACATTACCTCAGACACACACTGACAATCAGCAGCATATTACCTCAGACAGACACTCTCATGACTCTGATCAGACTCATAGCATTTGCTCATAACAGAAGTACAACAGAATACAAGCAAAGAGCTCAAAAACACAAGTTAAAGCTGTGGCCAGTGCTGTCACTCTGGGCTGGAACTTACAGGTAATTTAGCATCTTCAGCAGGTTTGGCAGGAGTATAGATATTCAGATAGAGACAGTCCTCGGACACCTCAGGAATCTCAATGACCAGGCTAAGTACTTTCGCAAGTGCTACAGACGCATGTCGATCCTGTAGACACCTAAAGGCAAACTGGAAATTAGGCTGCACTTGCTCAGACTGGTACATTTTGGACATTGGTTGAGCGGCAAGAACTCATTCTTTGTGACACCAGTGTTTTACTGTTTCATATTTCTGTAAACATGTTTATGCACTTATTCATGTACTAGCCTCACAGTGGTCAGTGTAGGAGCCAAATTTACCTTTATGTTGATTCATATATTATCTCCTTATTAGTATGTGCAAGTGTGTGTGTGTGTTTGTATGAGTGACACTATGGCCGTAGGTATTTGCCCCACCTAGAGGACACCTGAACACACCTGAGAGGCTGAAGGTGGAGCCCTAGGGGGAAAGGCCTTAAAAGCCAGGAGCCACAGCATCTGGGCGTGGCTGAGGAAGGCAACAGTTTTTTGACCGTGTGCCAGGACGTTAACGAAGGAGAACTGTGCTTTACGAAAGACCTTTTAGTTTAAAATCTTTATTTTATTTGCAACAACTTGTTATCCACCATTCTACAATAAACGGTCAAAGGGACCAACTGGACTCACCTCTACTTCTCATCTTTTCTACACGCGTCAGAACTAAATCCAACTCAGCCGCCAGTGGTAGTAAAATAGGAATTGCTGCTACAATTTAGTCAAAAAACTGCCTTGGATGGATGTACTTGGAAGAAAACAACATTGGATGGAACTGGATTCTGGAACAAAGGAAGTTCAAGCGTGAATTCAAGTGCATGTGCCACTCTGAAGTGCTGGAGGGCCAAGATTGAATCCAAGTGAATCCACAGCAATCGGTATGTTAATGAAAAAACTTTGAAAGGAATCTTGTTTATTGTCTTAAGAAGAATCATTTTTGTGGAATATTGAGTTATATTTTTGAACAAAAAAGGACTTTTAAGTTTGTCAAGTTGAACAAAGAGCCTCAGTTTCCAAGATGGATGACCATGCTGTTACTTCTGTTGATTCTGAAAAGCAAAAAGAAATGTTTGAGTTAGAAAATAAGAAGAAAGAAGCAAAGCAACTTAGAAAGAATAGATTGGCTGCTTTGACTCGTAAAATGAATAAGATGAGTGAGCTCATGTCTGATCCAGCAAACCTGGAGCAAGTAAAGGAGAGCCTACAGATATATACAGGGGTGTTAGAGGAGTTTAATGAATTGCACAAACAATATCAAGAGCTTTTGTCAAAGGATGAACGTGTTACAGACACAGGACAGTGGTATGAACCGAAGAGGATTAATATTGAGGAGTTTAAGACAAGGGCTGATGAATGGATAAAATCTTGTCCTGTAGTTGCACCTTCAACAGAGAAGGAAGATGAAATTAGTCCTGAGGACAGCATCTCTTCAGTAAGTAGGGTATCTAAAAGTTCAAAATCAAGTTCAGCTTCAGCTCGTCTGGTAGCACAGGCGGAGAGGGCAGCACTTTTAGCCAAGGCTGCTACTATGAAAGAAAGGCATGCTTTAGAGAAAAAGGAACAACTTTTAGCCACAGAAAGAGAAGAAATTAGAAGGCAAAGGGAGACTTTGAATTTTGAGGCTGAACTGTCTGCTACAAATGCCAAGCTTGCAGTGTATGCTGGTGCTGAGGAGCAAGTGACTTCTACCCCAGCTGATGGCATGAACGCGTACTTCGAGGAAAGGAACCTGGAACTCGCCAACATGGACACAGTGCACCAAGTGGCTCTCACAACCAACATGCCTGAAGAAAGGATTGTTCGACCAAAGGATGGGGCGAAACACGTACCTTTGTTTCAAGCAAGCAGCAGACAAGGTGAACTAGGTGACCATATAGGACATTGGTTACTCCAAGAAACCCCAGAGGCCGTAGGTCCAGCTCAAAGGTCACAGTCTGGATTGAATCAGCAGGCAGCTCGTGCAACTCAAGGAGGTAATGTTTCAAAACTTTTAAATGAGAAATCCATTGATCACTCTGACAAAGTTGAGCTCAGTACAGAATACAGACCGCTGGTTGATGATCTAGTAAACTCCCAGGCAGACATGGCAGGTCCTAGACTACCTGAACAAGAGCAGTGCAGGTCATTACAGGACATTGTAGCTCCCAGTAATCTAATTGCCATCTTGAATAGACAAAATGAAATCACGTCTATGCTTCTCAGACAGCAGCAATTATCCACATTGCCACTTAAAAGTGTTACTGTCTTTGATGGAAATATCTTAGAGTTTAGGTCATTTATGAACTCTTTTGAACATAACATTGAGAAGAAAACAGACAATGGACTAGACAGATTGTTTTACCTCGAACAATATACAAAAGGTCAAGCTAGGGAACTAGTAAGAAGCTGTCAGCATATGGATGGAGATCAGGGTTATCTCAGAGCCAAACGCTTGTTGCATGAACATTTCGGCAATGAGTATAACATTTCCACCGCTTACATTGAGAAAGCTCTTAGTTGGCCTAGCCTGAAGCCTGAAGACCCAAAGGCCTTGAAGGAGTATGCTCTGTTTCTGAAAGGATGCTGTAATGCCATGACAAAGCTGGATTACATGGATGAACTGAATGTTGCCTCTACCTTGAAGGCCTTAGTAATGAAATTACCCTTCAAGTTTCGTGATAAGTGGAGGACTAAAGCCCAGGAAAAACTGGATAGCAACAGCAGGATTACATTTTCAGATCTTGTACAGTTCATTGAGAAACAGGCAAAAATATGCTCCAACCCAGTATTTGGAGATATCCAAGAGTCAGTTGCAAGTAGGAGTAAAAGACCCGAGGTAAGCAAGCCCATGTTTAGGCCCAAGGTTAGTTATGCAGCTAATGTGGCAGCGGTAACCACTCCAGTGACTTCAAACATGGACAGTGATGTCAAATCCCCATGCCTCTGCTGTGATGGTGCTCACAGTCTGGAGCACTGCTCTGCATTCAAGAAGAAATCACACAGGGAAAAGTTGAATCTTTTACAGGAAAAGGCACTCTGTTTTGGATGCTTGCGTACAGGACACAGAAGCAAAGACTGCCATGCAGGGCGTCTGTCATGCAACATCTGCAACCGAATGCATCCCAGTGTGCTTCACATCAACTTTCCGGTCAAAGGTGAGACCTCAAAGTCATCAGAGCCACCAAAGAACATCAAAGAGGTGAAGTCCAATGTTTGTAGGCATAATGGTGCCGGGAACTCTAAATGTGCACTTTCAATCTTACCTGTTCAAGTGAAGTCTGTGAAAGGCAACAGGATCATTCAAACTTATGCTTTTCTCGATCCGGGCAGTTCGGCAACATTCTGCACAGAGAGGCTGGCGCAAAAATTGAGCCTTGAAGGGAAACCAACAACTGTGTTGCTAAAAACAATGTCACAAGAACGGCACGTCAAGAGCATGTTGGTGTCAGGTCTAGAAGTGAGCGAACTTACAACTAACAACTTCCTTCCTTTACCAGAAGTCTTCACTCAAAGGTCTATGCCGGTGACTAGGGACGACATCCCAACAGAGGCGGATTTAAGGAAATGGCCTTATATCAGTGAAGTTCAATTACCACAAATAGACTCTGACATTGATTTACTCATTGGCATGAATGCAGCAAATTTGATGGAACCCTGGCAGGTGATCAACTCACAAGAAGATGGGCCCTATGCTGTAAGAACCCTACTAGGTTGGGTAGTCAATGGTCCATTGGGAGGATGCAGTAAAGGTGTGGACAAGGCCACAGCGACTGCTAATAGGATCTCCCTGGTTAACCTGCAAGAACATCTGGTGAGTCAATACAACACTGATTTCAATGAGAGAGTCTATGATGAAAAGAGTGAAATGTCAGTAGATGACAAGAAGTTCTTGAACATTGCCAATGAATCTGTTAAAGTGATAGAGGGTCACTTCTGCATTAACTTACCTTTTAAAGCTGATAAGGTGACAATGCCTAACAACCGTGTGATTGCAGAGCAACGCCTTTTGAATCTGAAAAGGAAGTTCAAAAGAGATCTGAATTATCAGAGGGAGTACAGAGAGTTCCTGAGTGATGTCATCCATAAGGGCTATGCTGAAATGGTTCCCCCAGCACAGGTGAACAGAACTGATGGGAAGGTATGGTATGTCCCTCATCATGGGGTATATCACCCAAAGAAGAAGACCATCAGAGTAGTGTTCGATTGCGGTGCAGCATTTCAGGGAACAGCCCTCAACTGTGAACTACTCCAAGGCCCAAATCTGACAAACACACTGATAGGAGTGCTGACACGTTTCCGAAAAGAGCCAGTAGCACTGATGGCAGATATACAGGCCATGTTCCATCAGGTCAAGGTCACAAAAGGTGATACAGACTTTTTGCGCTTCCTTTGGTGGCCTGAAGGAAATGTGGATGATGCTCCTACAGAATTCAGAATGACTGTTCATTTATTTGGAGCGGTCTCTTCACCCAGCATTGCAAACTTTGCACTGAGAAAGACTGCACAGGACAATGCAGGCAACTTCCCACCTGAGGTAACAAAGACAATAATGGAAAACTTTTATGTGGATGATTGTTTAAAATCTGTGCCCACAGAAAAGGAAGCAGTAGAGCTGATCTCAAATCTCACCACAGTCTGTCACCAAGGAGGATTTCATTTATCAAAGTGGATAAGCAACAGCAGAGCCGTCCTTGCTACTGTTCCACCAGAGGACAGAGCCAAAGAGGTAAAGGAATTGGACTTGAGCAAAGATCAGTTGCCCATGGAGAGAGCCTTAGGACTTCAGTGGTGCGTGCAAAGTGACTCCTTTAAGTTCAACATCACAATCAGTGAACGTGCACTTACCAGAAGGGGTATCCTATCAATGGTAAGCTCAATTTACGACCCCTTAGGTTTTTTGTGTCCACTTACTTTGCCAGCTAAATTGTTGTTGCAGGAACTATGCCGACAGAACTTTGGATGGGACATGACCATTCCCCATACTCTATCTGAGCAATGGACAAATTGGACCAGTAAGCTGTCACTGCTTGAAGGCTTTGAGGTACCACGCTGTTTCAAGCCACATCATTTTGGTGAGTCAGTGCACAGCCAGATCCACCATTTCTCTGATGCCAGTGAGCTAGGCTATGGCACAGCCAGCTATCTCAGAATGACTAACGCAAAAGGAAAGGTCCATGTAGCATTCTTGATGGGCAAAGCGAGGGTAGCTCCATTAAAAAGGCAGACCATCCCTAGGCTGGAGCTAGCCGCAGCAGCTTTGTCAGTCAAAGTGGACAGAATGCTCAAAGCAGAACTACCATCAACAAGAGATAAGTCAGTGTTTTGGTCTGACAGTACAGCTGTGTTAAAGTACATCTCAAATGACCACACTCGCTTTCACACCTATGTGGCGAATAGGACATCTAGGATTAGGGAAGCCACACAAGTGTCTCAGTGGAGATATATTAACACAAAACGAAACCCTGCCGACGACTGCTCTAGAGGTGTGAGCGCAGAGAGCTTCATGCAGAAGCAAAGATGGATTTGTGGACCGGAGTTCCTCTGGTCATCAGAAGAGGATTGGCCAAATGACACAGTAGACAGGAGACAGCTTTGTACGGATGACCCAGAGGTCAGAAAATCTGTAACCGTTAATTCCATAATGCAGACATGTGAGGAAAGGCCCACAGACAAGTTACTCAATTACTTTTCAGATTGGCTGAAGTTAAGAGTAGCTGTTGCATGGATAATGAAAGTGAAGGATGCATTGAGGCACTTGGTGCAGAAAAGAAAGGACTCAAAGGACGACGGTCAGTATCAAAGGGCAACCCGAATAAACACAAGGTCTGTTAAGTTCAACATGAAAGAATCAATAACAGTTGAAGATCTAAAAGGAGCAGAAAATGCAATACTTACCTATGTGCAGAGACAAAGTTTCCCACAGGAAATCAGCATGCTGCAAGAGGGAGCATCCTGTGTGAGAAAAGGCAGCGGCATCTACAGACTGGATCCGACGCTGGATGGTGGCATTCTCAGAGTGGGTGGCCGTCTGAGGAGATCAGCGATGCCAGAGGAAAGGAAACACCCTGCCATTCTGGCCAAAGACCACCATGTGTCCACTCTCATCCTGCGCCACATTCATGCTCAAACTGGACATGGTGGACGGAACCATATGCTATCCCAGGTACGAAAAACATACTGGATTGTAAATGCAAACACTGCTGCACGAAAGATTCTCTCTCACTGTGTGACTTGCAGAAAGAACAGAGGAAAACCTGGTGAACAAAAGATGGCTGATCTGCCAGGTGAAAGACTTGTCACAGACTTGCCACCATTCACAAACGTTGGTCTTGACTACTTTGGCCCATTTGAGGTGAAAAGGGGCAGAAGTATGCAGAAAAGGTATGGTGTCATCTTTACCTGCATGACCAGCCGAGCAGTACATCTGGAGGTGGCCTGTTCTTTAACCACAGACTCTTGCATCAATGCTATCAGACGTTTTTTGTGTCGAAGAGGCCCGGCGCAACACATGAGATCCGATCATGGCACTAACCTTGTAGGTGCAGAGAGAGAGCTGAGAGAAGCACTTCAAGCCATAGATAACAGAAAGATCCAACAAACTCTAAGGAAGGAGGGAGTTCAGTGGAGCTTCAATCCCCCCACTGCCTCTCACCATGGTGGGTTCTGGGAACGCCTCATCCGAATGGTAAGGCATGTCTTATGTTCAGTACTGAAGCAGCAAACTTTAGATGATGAAGGCCTAACCACTGTTTTCTGTGAAGTTGAGGCAATTCTCAACAGCCGGCCTATAACAAGAGTATCTGATGACCCTCAAGATTTAGAAGCCTTAACTCCCAATCACATACTTCTGTACAGAACTAACCCACTTCTGCCCCCTGGAGTCTTTTCAAGTTCTGACCTTTACCACAGAAGACGCTGGAGACAGGTCCAGTATATTGCTGAGCTCTTCTGGAAGAGATGGCTGCTAGAATACCTCCCTCTCCTCCAGGAAAGACAAAAGTGGTCAAGAACCAGAAGAAACTTTGTCCCAGGCGACATTGCACTAATAGCAGATAACAACGCTCCTCGCAGCTGTTGGCTACTGGGAAGAGTCTTAGAGGCCAAGCCTGATGCCAGAGGCCATGTCCGTGTGGTGAAGCTGCAAACAACGACAAGTGTACTGGAGAGGCCAGTGTCCAAAATCTGCTTACTGCTCGAGGGTGATGACATTTCCTGTAAGGTAAAATCCTGAGTTCAAGATAAGTGTATTTATTCACTTTGAGTTCATATTTTGAGATTATTTTGTGATTGCCAAATGATTGAAAATATGTAAACTGCAAATAGAAATGGCTCCTTTGTAATTTAAATAATTGTCTTTGCCTCTACAAACCCAATTAGGGGCCGGTATGTAGGAGCCAAATTTACCTTTATGTTGATTCATATATTATCTCCTTATTAGTATGTGCAAGTGTGTGTGTGTGTGTTTGTATGAGTGACACTATGGCCGTAGGTATTTGCCCCACCTAGAGGACACCTGAACACACCTGAGAGGCTGAAGGTGGAGCCCTAGGGGGAAAGGCCTTAAAAGCCAGGAGCCACAGCATCTGGGCGTGGCTGAGGAAGGCAACAGTTTTTTGACCGTGTGCCAGGACGTTAACGAAGGAGAACTGTGCTTTACGAAAGACCTTTTAGTTTAAAATCTTTATTTTATTTGCAACAACTTGTTATCCACCATTCTACAATAAACGGTCAAAGGGACCAACTGGACTCACCTCTACTTCTCATCTTTTCTACACGCGTCAGAACTAAATCCAACTCAGCCGCCAGTGGTAGTAAAATAGGAATTGCTGCTACAGTCAGAATGGACAGTATCTAATTAGGCTCAGACAACACACAGGAGACACATGTTGTACGCACAAGATGTTCTTCTTAACTGCAACATTAAGTAGTGAGCATTGTTCTCTCTGGATCACATTTCTCTCTGACACATCTTCTCAAGTCATTGGACTTGTTTAGATATTTAATTCAGCATGTACTCCTTTCCACTCTCATTGAAACCAAATCATCTCAATAGTTGTTCCCATGGCTACTGGATCTACTTAAGATTGTGTCCTTAAAACATCTTTAATAAAAATATACTGGAATGATCTTTCAGGGACTTATTCTACACAAAGCATATGAGTGATACCATAAAGGATCATTCCGATACTTTGGCTAAGTAGTAAATGATGATTGTAGTGTCAGCAATGGCCCCTCATAAATATTGAGGGTATGACTTCATTGACTTACATATATGGCTGCTTGGTGGCATCCCTGACCCCCTCCCATCCCTGCACAGGTTGGGGACGGGCCAACCTGAGGGGTCCCACTGGTGGTTTAGCGAAGGGCAAACCCAGGTATGAGTGGACTGCTGTTGGCTTCCCCCTCACGCGCGTGTATTGGCCTCTAAGGGCTCCTAGCTTGGTGTGGATCAGTGGTCCTGTAGTTATACAGAAAACAAGACACTGCAGTGATCAGCATTACAGTTTTTATTAGAAAAAAATACAAATTAAAAATTAAAAAGCTAAATAATGATAAAAAAAAACTATGTTAAATATATTTTCAGAAATGAATTATTGAATATACAGGCAAAATAGATTACATTTATATTTTTATGTTTCTTGTTTTCCGTTGAAGTTTCTGACAGATATATCGGTAAAGTATAGTAGCCCTGCTTTGCAATGAAGAAGATGCAACAGAGCATGGTTTGAACGTACAGGAAAACTATGCTGCCTTTTTTCTTTCCACCTGCCAAGACACACCTGCCATCATGCGCGATGGATGAACTCAAATATATAACATTTGCTGCGAAAAGTAACTTTAAAAGACGTTCCATATTAGCGATAAGCAATCGTCCGAGGGAAATGCACTAGCCTACAGGTTATCAACATTTCATCGAAGGACTTCGCTTTTCAACTGTACATTACGCAACACTGCTCCGCCCATATTCTTTGCTCTACATAGGAAAATACTAAGTGTATAGCATCAATCATAGTGATGTCGGTAAGCCACCTTTCATACAGAGAGAGGTGTGTTCGCATAAAGAACATGTAGACACCAGGAACACCTTATGACAACAAACAACAGCATATGATTCAAAACACTGTTATTACTGTAACAATTGCAGATGTAGGCTAATCTTACATAAATATAAATAATACAGTGAAAAAAAATGTAAAGGGAAAAGTCTGTCACTGTTTCGACCAGGCTCATTAGCTGCAACCTTAATTGGAAGCAGACCACAAAGTAAACAAACAAATGTATTCCAACAACACAAAAATAGAGAATAAAATAGTGACTGCAAAGCACCAAAAATTCCGTAGTGCACACCTGCATCAAACACATGGTGAGGATGCCATGCCTCCTCTGAGGGCGAACAGGCAGAACTCTGGTAAATATATTATTTTTAGTAACTAAAGTATGATACAACTCTGTTAAATATATTGTCAGACATGAATTATTGCATATCAATGGCATGTTATGCAGGCAAAATTAAATAATATTAAGATAAATCAGTACAGTGTAGTAGGCCTACTTTGCAATGAAGACGATTATTTCTATTCTTGCAGTCCTATTCTGTTCGACAGAGCATGGCTTGAAATGTAAACGTACAACTAGAACTATCCTAACGTTTTTTTCTCTCCACCTGCCAAGACACACCTACCATCATTCGCGGTGGATGAACTCAAATATATAACACTTGCTGCAAAAAGTAGCTGTAAGACACGTTCCATCGTAGCAAAAAGCAATCGTTTCGTTTGAGTGAAATGCAATGCACTGCTGCTGGTTTTAAGCATTGTATTGAAGGACTTCGGTTTGAACAGTGGATTGCGCAACACCGCTCCGCCCATTCCCTTTGCTCTAGAGGGCAGTTTGTCGCTTATTGTAAAGTAAGAAAGAGCGATGACAGAGCGACGCTGTACTTATTTATTAGTCAGGGCATGCCCTAGCACATTTGGTGGTCTGGGCAAGCTTCACTCCATGTGTGTGTTATGCAACGAGTAGGATATTTGTGTTGTTGCACTAGCTATTGGCTCTATCTGTTCGCCCCTGGCGTGATTTATGACTGGCTTGCCCTCAATATTTTAAACATATCTTTTTGTATAATGTATAATAAATGGACATATCATGTTTGATTTATCCGTCTTTGTGACCGGGAGTAGGAAGGCTTTCAATGATAATGTACAGTACATCTAACTAAAGTACCCCATGGCATTTCTCTCAATCATGAAAGTTTTCTAATCTGGGATTCATTCTTGGCTAAGAACAGGATTTAAGGATTTGCCTTTCTCCTTGGCACGTTTATGTTGTTCTTCCTTTCTTTTCTTCTTAAATTAGAAATGTATTGTGCAAAAGGATGGCCTTTGCCTCTTCATTATTTCTTTCGTCGAAGTTGCTAAGACACACACTATCTTACCATACGCGCCTCAATGTCCTACCATGTTCTGGCAAAAAGGAGGTACCCGTTCCTTTTTCGATTTTGGACTCATTTTACCCTCAAGTTAGATTAGGAGCCTATGTGTTTATGTTGTGATGCCAGACATAATAAAGGCTATAAAATAAAACAAATGTGGCCAGATAACTAAGGCCATTTGAGCACCTGACTAATAGTGGACAATGCAAGGCTACCTTTCCATTCGGGATGTCAGTGGGCCGCACACGGCCAAACTTCACAAGATACTGTTGAAGTGGCACAATTAAGGCCAAAATTGGAAGATAGGTAAATGTCAGACTCAAAGTTCAATGCAGTGAGACTCCTTCTCGTAAATTGGAGGCGGCAGGCTACTAATTCAATGCGCACGCACACACAAGAGAAAGTGGAGGCGCCTGGAGAGGAGAATCACAATCACGCAATCTGCCGGAATACTGGGCAGCAGTCCAGTTCTTGGTCCACAACTTTGTCTTTTGACGAAAGCCTATTATTATTAATATTAATTATAAATAATACTAATAACTATAATAATAACCAAGGCGTTTTAGAATGATGCATGTTTTTTGCTCTGAAAGTTGGCTATATAAACGTTTTTTTTATCATCGCGATGCACATACCATGGGTGTAATATTCTGAATTAAAGTTCATAGTTATGAAATAAATGCATTTATATGTTTATGATTGTGTAATCAATTCATTGGGATGGGCTATAGGAGTTGTTAACTTTATTGTGCTCACAATGTCGAAACAGCAGGCTGTTGGACTAATGAGTTTTGTGTTGTCGGGGTATAGGGCTACCATAACTTTGTTATCTGGACAAATTTGCATATTTTCAGAATACCGAGTTTTCGGAATTATAGGCTTTCGGAACATTGCCATGGAACAGCCTCGAGAGATGGTCACGGTTGTGTTGTGTGACATAATCGATGCGTAACCGCTTTGACGTAGTAAGAAAAGGTGAGTTCGAAGTGGTAGAAATGAATAACAGTACCAAGTTATATGAAATGAATTAAAATCTACATTAATCCAAGCTCAGTTTGCCACGTTTTGCCTCAAGAATCAGGCAGCTAGCTTGCCTATCAGACAACCAGCCCGATACCACATGCACATTTTTTGGTAGGAAAACTTAGTTAAGTGTCTGCTGATGGTGAGTTTCTAACATTTCGTTTTAACAAGAAGATGGAATGCATCACATGAATCATTCCATTCAAAATGGTTAAATGCCTAAATCCTATCACTGTTTTGGTTCTTGTTAAGTGTAGAGTGCGGTAGAAGCTAGAATGCCTACGGAAAAGAGAAGGATTCCGGAGAGAGAGAGAAGCAGCTAAAGGAGGTAGCAAAGGGGAGCACATCTTGGCAGAGTTGGTTAGTAGGAAGCAAACCAGCAGGTGAGACAGAAACATTGCATTGTGATAAAGATGGCAATGTATAGGCTAATAAATTAATGTGAAACAGGCTCATATTTTCAGACTCATATTTGTATCCTACTAATGGAAATGTTTTATAAATACATTACATTTAAAATTAGGAGAAACCACAAGCCTCCAGACCAGGGGGAAACGTGGTCCAGGAAACACATAGAACAGGTAGTGCTTATCACCCAAAATGAGATGAAAGGACCATTCTAGAAAGAACAGGGATAAAGAGCCACATACTTAATCATTGTGATAAAAACAGATACCATTGCTTCTATTTGCTCTTATAATAGTAATAATAATGGTAATGAAAATAATATATAATTGGGCAGATGATGAGCCAAGTACATCAACTGCAGACAAATACAAAGACAAAGAGCCAGGGCCTAGTTTCCCGAACGCTAAAAAGGACTTGAAATCGGTCGTAAGAGGGATATTGCAGAGCGGTTTCCCGACGCCTGAGTCCATGAGGTCGCCAAAATCCACGTAGGCCGTTAAGATACGTCGTTATCGGGAAACTAGGCCCTGGAAAACAGGGAAAGGAATGAAGACACAGAAAGTCAGGACAGGATGCCAACCAGGGAGAATATTGAGATGGAGAGTGAGGCATAATCCATGAACACAGAATTTTAGTACAATCAGGCCTTTATCAAATTCAAGTCGAGCAGTGCTGTCCTATTGTGATGTTCCCAAAAAATGAAGAAAGGCGCTCTTTTCAAGCCCACTGGTATGATTCTGGAATGTTCTCCACATAATGATGCCATGGACAAATGAATTGCTGTTTTCGAGTCTTTTTTCAGTTCAGAGCACTGGCCCTTCTACATTCCTTTGCACCGCCCTGCACTTCAGGAAACTTGTTGTTGTCTGTTTTTGTTTCATTTCACAATGTATTTACTGTATAATCAACGGTTTTGTTTCATTTCACAACGTATTTACTGTATAATCAACGGTAGCAGATGTAAACATTCCGCATTTGATTTGAACTGATCTAGTTTTGTCACTTCCATGTGCTTTGAGATAGAGCAGTTAACCCCCCATGGAGACCCCATGGAGAGAATCGGATAGGATCGGAGTGCTGCCATCATGTGCCCGCACTGTATGTTCTACTTCATCAAATACTGGGAGAGGTTGGCTGGAGACAATTGTAACATACAGTACATTACAACAGTGTAGCAAGGGAGTGAAATGACTGCAGAAACAATAATTGTCTACAGTTTATTTACAGTTACTGAGGTAAACAAGCGCAGGTCTATCTCTGTAGGGAACCTTTCCGTGTTCCGTGTCGAACACTTATAATAACATTAGGCTATAAGGGGGGAGCTGTGGCTCAAGCAGCAGCAGTCCTGTGTCATGAATGGGTCGGAATACCCATGGGGACCCGGTTCGGGTTCGACTCGCGGTCATTTCCCAATCCCTCTACCGATCTTTCTCCAGCTCACTTCCTGTCTCTCTCTATTGTCATATCTGATTAAAGGCATAAAAGCCCCCCAAAAAATTAATAATAATAACATTATAAGCCTGCCAGTGGTGAAAACAAGCCCTTCACTTTGATACGGATTCCACACAGGATTACACGGAGTAAACATTTTCCGGTTGCCGGTTATAGCGTGCCTGGTGGGCCCCCTGGAATGACACTTAAGATCAATTAATCACGGTAATGGCTGCATAAAGTGTCCCAGCTGTTCAGCCTGCTCACACTGATGAGTTAATCCATGTTCTTCTAGTCATAGAATAATATCCTTTACATACAACTTACAACGTAATTAAAAATGATCCAGCAGAAGGAAAACTAAAGGGTAATGTAGTTTTAAAACTTAACATTTCCATTGTGGTGCCTGGTGGGCCCCCTGGAATGTTACTGGAGATCAATTAATCAGTGTAATGGCGGCATAAAGTGTTCCATCTGTTCTCACGTGTTTAGAGAAGGCCTTTCATACTTAACTCCACTGTAACCTTTGTAACTATGTAACTTATGCTGCTATATGTTTATCTGTATGTTCTACCTGTATTATGTAATGTCTTGTCTGTATGTTTGTATGTCCTCTCTGTTGTGCCTGTGCACTTATATGTTTCACCGTAGGAAAGTGGGAAACGTTTTTTTTCGAATACTTTGTATGCCTTGACATTTGAAGTAATTGACAAATAAAAGCTACTTTGACTTTGACTTTGACTTTGATAACCTGCGTTGTGTTTTTTGCTGCTTTGGAAGAACCTAGGTCCTCAGGATGGATGGAGACGTTCTTTATTCTGTACAATGGGTCACCAAAAATATATAAAATTAATTCTTCGGCATTGTTTTGGTATACTTGCCACAAACTGGAGACTTGAAAGAAGTAGGCCCTAATAGGATGCAAATGTTTAAGGCGTGTTTTACTGAGAGAAATCAAAGTGCCACAGTGGGCAAGCAAGTTTTATAAATGAGGCCCTTGGACTTTCCCTTTGTCTTTGTGTGTAATTATTTGTGATCAGCAGGACGTACTGTGCACTCCAGCCCTGTGACCTCTGCCTTGTTTGCCCACTGTGGCACTTTGATTTCTCTCAGTAAAACACGCCTTAAACATTAATAATTACACACAAAGACAAAGGGAAAGTCCAAGGGCCTCATTTATAAAACGTACTTACGCACAGAACTGATCTTAGACTGTGCGTGCGATCAAATCCACGTCTAAGTACAGATTTATAAAAAAACGTCTTAGACGTAGAAAAGGACGTATCTCTACGTCTGGTTTCAGTTCGTGTAAGTACATTTCCTTGCGGCAATACTGGAGTACTGCAGGAATTCAGGACTCTCCGAGAGCCGACAGCCGACACGCAGTTTCATTTGGGCTAATGGTGAAAGGCCAAATTAATGTTTCGCTCAATAAAATCAAATAAACGATTAGAATAATTTACACATGAATGAGATTCACATCTCTAGGTATTCCGTTTTAATTTCACAAGTGTAAAACATTTCGCTCAAACTTATAGCCTATAAGAAGACTAATAGTGGCTTAGTTTTCAGTAGGAGATATGGCTGCATTGGCGTTGTTAGAGCATATTGCCAACTGCGCAATAAGGAGAGAGAGGGTTTTTTTAGTGATCGCGCAGACTTTTTGACACAGGATGATGTATGTCTGATAAGCAGGTACCGCTTGCCGAGAGTGTTGTGCCCAAATGGCCTCTCGTCTAGAGAGGCGCACCAGAGTCAACCAGGCCATACACGTTCAGGTATTGTCCGTTCTTGGATTCCTGGCTACAGGAATGTTCCGATGAGAAATTGGAGACCAGTCGAGCAATCCCCGTCATCATTAAGCAGAATTTTGCCCGATGTTCTTCGCAGTATACTATCCCATATGCCCGCAATTTATTAGATTTCCATACAGTGCCCAGCAAAATGTGAAAGAGGATTTACTGCGTTAAACAGGGTTACCAATGTATTCTCATCCAGATTTCGCACACTCAGAAAGCCTAGAAAGCCCACTTCAATACAGCACAGGTCGGTAGTGGAGCGCACCAAAGCCTTGGTGCTGCTGCCGCAGATGCGGCTTCTGCTGCTCGTGCCGCAGGTGCTGGTGTTTCGGAGACGTGTCTACTACATGTCAAATACTTTGCTTTTGCCATTACGCCACCAGACAGGCTTTCTAACGATGTTTTGCCCCGCATCTGCTGTTCCATCAGCAGAATGTCGATGTCAGCTTCACTTTAATTCTTCTGTTAAAATGTTTCTTTCTTGCTTGCCACTGTCACAGAGAGTTTGTGCATTGAGGATGCGCTCTGTTTGTGCATTAAAAATATGCTGATTAGATTAAATAGGGGCATTTTGAGGGCGGAGATTCAGTTGCGCACAATTTCACGACCATTTGTGATTTATAACCGAAGGATTGGCGTACACAAGTTTTTTGTGTGTACGTCTGTTTTCTGTGGATCTCACGTACGCTCATTTCAGGAAATGTCTTAGACAAAATGTAGGTTGGTTTCTACGCAACGTTTTATAAATGAGGCCCCAAGGCTTACATAGGAGCTCAGTGAATACATTGGCTACAGGTGAGAACTAAATTGAATTAACACACTGGCTACAGGTGAGTACTAAACTCAAATAACACAATTTTTACAGGTGAGAGCCAAACAAAACTAAGGTGTGAATACTAAACACAAGGGAGGATGAATGGACTGGAGTAGCTGTTTATCTGTTGTTTATATGTACGTCACCATTTTGTGTTTAAGTGTTTAGTGTATGAGTCCTTTCTGACTGCTGGCTGTCTATATGTTTGTCCTATGTCACCTGCCTAGGGACTGCAGATGGAAAGTAGTTATTTTTACTAACTCTGGCATATTTACATGGTGTTTTATTTACAATGTTCATGAATATGCATGGTCCCTATCAAATAAACCAATAAAGAAATAAATAAAATATGGGGCAAGAGCAGGAACCTGGACTGGAGTAGCATATGGGGCAAGAGCAGGAACCTGGACTGGAGTAGCATATGGGGCAAGAGCAGGAACCCGGACTGGAGTAGCATATGGGGCAAGAGCAGGAACCTGGACTGGAGTAGCATATGGGGCAAGAGCAGGAACCCGGACTGGAGTTAGGACAGGAACAGAGGAGCGTGCAGCAGAGGTTGTGACAACACTGACGAGTTAATCCATGTTATTCTAGTCATAGAAAAACTGACAGCACATTTAATATTTAAAAATTACCTTAACATTTTAAGGAACCTGTCTTAGCTAAATGTTAGCATTGCACGGGCAACATCAAAGTCCAGCAGAAGGGAAACTAAAGGGTAATGTAGTTTTAAAACTTAACATTTCCCTTGTGGTGCCTCATGGGCCCCCTGGAATGTGACTGGAGATCAATTAATCAGATCAACCCTAACCCAGATCAATTAATCAGTGAAATGGCGGCATACAGTGTTCCAGCTGTTCCGCCTGCTCACTTGTTTAAATACGGCCTTTCACACTGAGGAGTTAATCCATGTTCATCTAGTCATAGAAAAATATCCTTTACATACAATTTACAATTCAATTCAATAGAATTTTATTTGTATAGCACCATAACAATACAATTGCCTCTCGGCGCTTAACAGAGCCCAGAGCCTAAACCCCCTTAGTGCATGCACGATGGCAACAGGGGCAAGGAAAAACTCCCTGTAAGGCAGGAAGAAACCTTAGGCCGAACCACGGCACATAAGGGGGGACCCATACAACACATTTAATATTTAAAAATGACCTCTGAAATGTTTTAATCTGTCAGCTTTTATAAGCTAAATGTTGTACGGACAACATCAATGTCCAGCAGAGGGAAAACCAAAGGGTAATGTAGTTTTTAAACTTAATTTCTAATATATTACCAACAGTGTTTTACCCCTGTCAATACACACTCTTTTACTCAAGGTCACATTAAAATGATGCAAGAAGGGTTGTTAAAGCAGACTGGGTAATATAAAGATCTTATCATTAAATGATGTTGTGCCAGGAACAACATAAAGCCAAGTGGATCAGACAGTGTAATGAGCAGCACTGATACACCCATAACCCTCACTGATTCTCATGTAGTCAATGAGAGAGGGCAAAGGCAAACAAATAACAATATAAGGTTTGGCACATTTAACTTCTCATGTTGTCAATGAGAGAGGGCAAAGGCAAACAAATAACAATATAAGGTTTGGCACATTTAACTTCTCATGTTGTCAATGAGAGAGGGCAAAGGCAAACAAATAACAATATAAGGTTTGGCACATTTAACTTCTCATGTTGTCAATGAGAGAGGGCAAAGGCAAACAAATAACAATATAAGGTTTGGCACATTTAACTTCTCATGTTGTCAATGAGAGAGGGCAAAGGCAAACAAATAACAATATAAGGTTTGGCACATTTAACTTCTCATGTTGTCAATGAGAGAGGGCAAAGGCAAACAAATAACAATATAAGGTTTGGCACATTTAACTTCTCATGTAGTCAATGAGAGAGGGCAAAGGCAAACAAATAACAATATAAGGTTTGGCACATTTAACTTCTCATGTAGTCAATGAGAGAGGGCAAAGGCAAACAAATAACAATATAAGGTTTGGCACATTTAACTTCTCATGTTGTCAATGAGAGAGGGCAAAGGCAAACAAATAACAATATAAGGTTTGGCACATTTAACTTCTCATGTAGTCAATGAGAGAGGGCAAAGGCAAACAAATAACAATATAAGGTTTGGCACATTTAACTTCTCATGTAGTCAATGAGAGAGGGCAAAGGCAAACAAATAACAATATAAGGTTTGGCACATTTAACTTCTCAAAACAGAGTGCAAAGTGAAAAGCATTGAGTCATGATGAGTCACAGGTAGGCCTATTCTCTCTTTTTTAATAATAATAATTAAAAAAAGTAGGTTACATCCACATGAACACATTTTTGACAGAAATAATTGTGAATCACTGTTATTATCATCAAAGAATGTATTAATCAATGACTCTATATTAATTAATACCTTTGTACGAATCATATGCCTCTGTGTATTGGAACGTGGCTGTTCTGTGTTCCTAGGTGTAACCTCGATTCTTGAGTGCTGGCGCCTCCTAGTCTGCTCAAGTGTGTAAACAACTCAAGTGTGTAAACAACTTGTACAAAGAAAGGGAGCTTCTGTGCATAGGGCCGGAGGTGATAACAAAGGGTGAAGGGTCAAACTGTCCCTCTCTTGCCATGCCTGGCTCACGTGTGCCTACGACAGAAAGCCCCGCTGGGACGTGTGTGTGGGTGTTTGTGTGTGTGTGTGTGTGTGTGTGTGTGTGAGTATGTGTGTGTGTGTGTGTGAGTGTGTGTGTGTGTGTGTGTGTGTGTGTGTGTGAGTGTGTGTATGTGTGTGTGTGTCTCTGTGTGTGTGTGTGTGTGCTTGCCATACCTGCCTCACGTGTGCGCACGACAGAAAGCCCCGCTGGGACGACACAGAGACTAACCCCTGACCCCTGACCTCTGGGTTCATGTGGTGCAGGTGTGGCGTCAGTGATTATGTGTGTGTGTGTGTGTGTGTGTGTGTGTGTGTGTGTGTGTGTGTGTCTGTGTGTGTGTGTGTGTGTGTGTGTCTGTGTGTGTGTGTGTGTGTGTGTGTGAGTGTGTGTGTGTGGCTGTGTGTGTGTGTGTGTGTGTGTGTGTGTGTGTGTGTGTGTGTGTGTCTGTGTGTGTGTGTGTGTGTGTGTGTGAGTGTGTGTGTGTGTGTGTGTGTGTGTCTGTGTGTGTGTGTGTGTGTGTGTGAGTGTGTGTGTGTGTGTGTGTGTGTGTGTGTGTCTGTGACCCCTGACCTCAGGGTTCATGTGGTGCAGGTGTGGCGTCAGGGTTCGATAAAACGTAACCCTGGGCGATGTTTGTGGAATTGCTTCACTCTCATCGTGGAGTATGAGTCAGCAACTGTTGTTGAATACATACAGTATACTTATCTACAACTCCGGAGTCCTGAGGGAACAATTATGACAACAAACAGAAGCACATGATACAAATACATGATACGGGGCAGCCGTGGCTCATTTATATTCATGTTACGGGGCAGCCGTGGCCTACTGGTTAGGGTTTCAGGCCGGAAACCGTAGGGTGGCCGGCTCGATCCCTGACCAGTAGGAAAAATGTGGGTGGGGGATATGGTAGACTGCTCTTCCATGCCCACATCCAAGGCTGAAGTGCCCTTGAGCAAGGCACCTAACCCCGATCACTGCTACCCGGGCGCCGCCAATGGCAGCTCACTGCTCCGGGTTAGTGTGTCAACCTCAACCTTCACTGTGTGTGTGTGTCACTTCCCTACATAAAATAATACAGTGAAAAAAAAGAAGTGTAAGGTGAAAAGGTCTGTCACATTTTGAGTGACAGAAATGATGGTCAACGTATTTATAATTTTTTAATTTTCAGTCCATTTAAAACTTTTGTGACGTACAGTCTTTTAAAAAACAACACAAGTGGGCGTGCAGTTGAAAAATCGTTTGTAATGTATACAACTTTTACCACATGAAATTAAATTAAAAAAGAGATGTATCCCACACACTGACAAGTAGCCTTTTGTTATGAAAACAAATAACAATTAAAGGTTTGGAACATTTTACTTGGCTTGTTGAGGTGACATCTCAAAACAGAAAAAAATATCACACATTCACAGTTTGTTTAATACCTTAATAACTACCACTGGTTTTGCAGGGCTAAGTTAAACCTAATCACTGCCCAACTATGCATCTACAGTACTATTCCTATTGTTGAGGGTTTTGATAAGTGCAATTTGTGGAATTGTGTCACTTTGTTAACTTTTTACAGAGGTTAAACTTTATCCTCTTCAAACTATACAAATTGTTTCACTGAATTATCACACACTACATAATTTATGAATCAGCCGTCTACAGCTCATCACTTCGCTGCTGCTGATGCTGCTGCTGCTGCTGCTGATGCGGATGCTGCTGCTCCTGCTGCTTCTTCTCCTGGATCTTCTTGGGAAGTGTCTCTGTCCATAAGGTGAAGCGGTCGGCCTTTAGATGGTTTCCCACCTGCTGCTTTAGCCCAATCTCCAAGTACTCTTCCCTTGCACCGTACGTAGGCCAGTGGGTTAACCCAGCACCATTGGGAGATCTGAAATAATGACAAACACACACACACACACACACAGACACACACACACACCAGAAAGAATATACACACACACACACACACACACACACACACACACACACACACACACACACACACACACACACACACACCAGAATGAGCATACACAAAGGCTGAGAATACACCTGCACACACACTCACCTGGGATCTAAACTGGCGCTTCGACTAGTGCCTAACCTGCACTTACAGCGGTTACATTCCTGCACTTTTCCTTTTATATTTTCATGTTTATTTTATTTGTATTCCTATGCAAAGTAGTATGTATTGTTACACCAGGGTTCTAATGCTCGTAGCTTGACTGTTGTACGTCTCTTTGGACAAACGCGTCTGCTAAATGACTAAATGTAAATGTAGATATAATGTAACCTTCAGCCTGAGGAGCGATCATACAGTGTGCTCAGTGATATCAGGGAAATGTCCTAGCAGCACCAGACGGGGATAAGGAAGGCAGCTTCTCTGTTATGGATGCTGTCAGTAAAATATCAGTCAAATCTCTAAGCGGGCTTAACTATGTTATTGCTATTGTTAAATGTTGTTTGTTTATTGTTCTGTCCTTTAATGTACTTAAGAGACTTCCTTATTTTCTGTTTTATTTCTGTTTCTTTGTGTTCTGATGTACACAAAAATTTTCTCATCACTTGGTCATCAAGTGTAATTCCTTCTTTAAGTGACAGTATGTAGCAATTGTACTTCAGGGTTAGGCTAAGGATTACCAATTTTACCTTAACATAACAGCTTAAACAAATTGGCGCGCTACAATGACGTTTTATATGGAGAATGGCCTCTGTGCCATTGCCATTCCAGGGTCACCAGGCATATTATTGCACTATGTAGGTTTCTTGGAGCTGCCCAGGTTCTACTCTCTGCCGGACTAGTAAATTACTTTTTGTATTTTCCGTCTTGCTTTGTCTTGTGTTGCACTTGCTTGATGTTTGACTGTGTTAGGAAAGTTGTTGACTCACTAGTCTGTCATAGTTTCAAAGAAATCAAATTTCAACAGGTTTTGCTAGGTTTAGCAATTAGCCATTCTACAGTTGTGCTGCTTTAATATACATTTGATTCAAAATAAAAGTGCACTGTTCACAATGATGTAAATTACCCGGTGCGAGCAAAGTTGCCCCAGTATGACATCAATGTCCTAGAAAGCTCGTTTTCCTCCTCTGTGAAGGTGCTTGAGGTGCCTGAGACCAAAGACATGCTATGTGTTAGAATATCAGTCTTAGAGTAAAACGACCACACTAGAATGTGAAAACTGTTTTTTAATTGGAAAAGTAGTGTAGAATACGTAGCCTAATGTAAGGGACTATCATTTTCAATCTTAAATGTATTCGAGGAAGAGTGAAAAGTAGTCTGCATTAAATGTATTCGTATAAGTACATTTGGTTATTATTTACTACACGTACACATCAACAAGTGTTGCTTCCCACCTCCTCATAAACCTTACCATTTATCTTGTAATCTTTCATTAAGAATCCTCCAAACACAAATAGAATTTCGTCTCCGTGATCTGCCCCCACAAAGCTTGGGCGCATGGGCAAGAGAAAGCTTGGAGGATGCTGGAACTCATACATGTAAACAGGCGCACCAGAATCTGTGGAAATTAGTGAAGACATAAACGGTTTGTTTTTGTGTGTGTGTGTGATAGATTGAAAAAAGAAAAGAAAAAAACTGCTGTTGTCAGGATGTGAGAGTTACTCCTGTCTTGGACTTAACTGCCTAATTCAGTGGTTCTTAACCATTTTGGAGGTACTGAACCCTGCAAGCTTCATCATGCATTCGCCGAACCCTTCGTAATTTGAAAAATAAAATATTATTTCTTCAAAGCGTAGGTATGTATAAAAACAGCCAGACATTGCTAGTGTGAACCGGCTATACTGTGTGTGTCTTGACCCCTGCCGAACCCCTGGGAGTGACTCAACAAACCCCTGGGGTTCGATTGAACCCAGGTTAAGAACCACTGGCCTAATTGAAATTCCTTCTTTGAACGGCCCTGCCCTTTGTAGTCTTATTCATGAGAGGAGACAGTGTGCTCAGTGTGGCATTCTCAGTAAGTGCTCAAACCGCAATATGACAGTGCTTGTAGTTTATGACGCTTAGTTTGAAAACCTTTTTTGAGAGAAGCACTGACTCTGGACTCACACCTAGCCCTGTGCATGGGAGGCTAGCATGCTAACTACTCTAAACTCACACCTAGCCCTGTGCATGGGAGGCTAGCATGCTAACTACTCTGGACTCAAACCTAGCCCTGTGCATGGGAGGCTAGCATGCTAACTACTCTAAACTCACACCTAGCCCTGTGCATGGGAGGCTAGCATGCTAACTACTCTAAGCTCACACCTAGCCCTATGCATGGGAGGCTAGCATGCTAACTACTCTAAACTCACACCTAGCCCTGTGCATGGGAGGTTAGCATGCTAACTACTCCAAGCTCACACCTAGCCCTGTGCATGGGAGGCTAGCATGCTAACTACTCTGGACTCACACCTAGCCCTGTGCATGGGAGGCTAGCATGCTAACTACTGTGGACTCACACCTAGCCCTGTGCATGGGAGGCTAGCATGCTAACTACTCTGGACTCACACCTAGCCCTGTGCATGGGAGGCTAGCATGCTAACTAAAACCCCAGTAGTGCTAGCGCTGGTCATTAGCAGCTCGACTCTCAAAGCTTCAGGGAGTAAAGTGTACTCAATTAACCCAGAACACAGCTTAGTATGTGAAGTTATCCCAACACACAGCTTAGTATGTGAAGTTAACCCAGCACACAGCTTAGTATGTGAAGTTAACCCAGCACACAGCTTAGCATGTGAGGTTATCCCAGCACAGAGCTTAGTATGGGCTGGACTCTCTTACGCTGTTTTCTTACCTCGGTGAGCATTTGATAACTTGATGGCAGGAATGTTGAACATGATATCCCCAAGGAGCTCTGTGAATCCATCTCTGTTTTTGACCCTGTCCTCTCCTGTCCCCAGATACTCCTCCAAAGTCAGGTCGATGATACTGTCTTCTACCTAAAAGCAGAAATTTGCATTGGTTGCTGTTGATTTAAAAAAAACCTTCATGCCATGACACTTGGTCAACTATGCAGATGACTTAATTCAGAGGCTTACATTTGGGAAGACGGGGGCAACAGACTGTTTGATGGTCTCAGGATCCATCCCATCTGCCCAGCCAGGTGGTGCAAGAACCTAAGAAACACACATCATCCCAAGACCCAGACCAATTCAGCTTCATTAGCAATACACTGGCTGGTGATTATGGTTTAATCATGTTTTCTTATGTAAATGGTTAATCTGATTTACCACACAATCTCCTAAACACACTTAATATTTACAATTTTACACTCTACTCACCGAAGGCAGTAACCATCCACATTCATCATTGTTGATGCCATTTATTAATGGTACTTTGTTGAACTCATAGGATTTTATAAGGTCTTGCGCAGGTTTGGGCAAAAAAGATTTGTCGACTGTTACCCCAAACATCAAGGCAGGATTCTGTGAAATCAGGGACATTGTAAAAATAGATGAGAAACATCAATCCATTACACAAGTGGCCAGGGCTTTAGGTCATTACAATTAAACTATATAACCCTTGACCCATTTTTAGGCATGGTTATACACAAGCAGCAGATTAAACATCTTTAAACAGACAAACATCTTTCTTCTAGGACCTCCATTTTCTCCTCTCGTCTAGAAGTTAAAGACCATAACGTCTCACCTCTGCAATCTTTATAACATCCTCGGTCGACATCTGCATCACACAGTCCACCATCTCATGTGGCTTTGTGCCAGCACAGTTTGATGCATTGGCCATCATCTAAGGGAACAGTGAAAAGCATCTAAGGACAATGGACTATGCTCTGAGGTACCCATCCAACACTTCAGCATCACAATGCAAAAAAAAAGGCACAGATAGTGAAAGGTCATCACCATAGCTACGGCCAATGGAAAACAAGGCACAGATAGTGAAAGGTGATCACCATAGCTACGGCCAATGGAAAACAAGGCACAGATAGTGAAAGGTGATCACCATAGCTACGGCCAATGGAAAACAAGGCACAGATAGTGAAAGGTGGTCACCATAGCTACGGCCAATGGGTCTGCAGTGATGAGGAAATCCATGGCTGAGGTACCACTTTCAGCAATGCCTCGGTGGAACAGACCCGAGCTCAAGGGTGACAGAACCTACAAGGAGTGATTCAATAAACATAATTAATGCCAAGGTCATGGTCCATTGCAAAGGTCATTGTCCAGTGCCAAGGTCATTGACCAGTGCCAAGGTCATTGACCAGTGCATACCTGTATGTTTAACTTGAGTTTTATGTGTAAATTGAGATGAATATCACGGCATCACAAGTCCTATTTTGTAAATAAGCAGTATACTACACACAAATACATTGGCAAAATACTGTAGGTGTGGTGCACTGCCAAACAAACATAAATATTGCACTACTTTGACCTAAATGACAAAACAAAAACGCTGAACTCCAATTTCAATACGTAGCCTAGAATGTATGATCTTTCTTTTTAAAGCTTCTTAAAAAACGAGATTCATGTTTCAATGGTTAACATCAAGCACCAAAGACCAGAACCCACATGCAGAGACACGCTGACGCCCCCTGCTGACTCTCCGAATATGGTGACAGAGGAGGGATCCCCTCCAAAGCTCTGGATGTTCTCCTGGACCCACTGCAGTGCAGCCACCTGGTCCAAGAAACCCATGTTTCCCGGGGCGTTATCATCCCCAGTGCTGGTAGGAGACAAAATAGAAAGCATGCCTTGACTCTGCCTGTGTCATCTGGACACACAGACACATGCTCAGACTGAAGCGGTTTATCAAAAAAAGAAGCCAACATAATGAATATATAAATAAATAAAAAACAGGGTTGTAGAATGTAGAAAAGTGTATGTTCATAATACAGAAAGGCTGCAACCTAATTAAGCACATCTTTCATTTTGGGATTGATATCAATTAAATGCAAGAAAACAAAATAAGCATGACACTTTATACACTAAATAAGTATCCTACCCACACGTTCATAATGACACTGATATAAGTGGCCATGGACATAGTATCCAGTATCTTCACAAACTAAATGATAATTACCACACTGATATTAGTGGCCATTATGTCTAATTGGCACATTCTGTCTACTGACTGACTAAGAGTGTAAAGGACCAGGTGTCTTCCAGAACACTGACTGCAATCTCACCTGAAAAAGCCCAGCATTCCAAGTCTGTACTGAATCATCACCACAACCACATTCTGATAGGCTGCCAGGACAGATCCGTCATAATAGGAGGCGTAGCCAATAGCAAACCCTCCTCCATGGATCCACACCATGACCTGAAGGACACCAGCACATTACCTCAGACACACACTGACAATCAGCAGCACATTACCTCAGACACACACTGACAATCAGCAGCATATTACCTCAGACACACACTGACAATCAGCAGCACATTACCTCAGACACACACTGACAATAAGGATCAGACACATAGCACTTGTTATTACATTTAAGAACCTACTGTATATACATTAAGCAATTCATTGGAAGGGGATCTGTACATCATTTCAAAGAAGCAGATCAGAGCTATGGCCTGTGCCGTCATGTTATGGTTGAACTCACAGGTAACTTGGCATCTTCAGCCGGTCTGGCAGGAGTGTAGACATTTAGGTAGAGACAGTCCTCAGATACCTCAGGAATCTCCATCTCCACGCCGAACATTTCTGACAAGTTCACAGAAAACTGTCGGTTTTGAACACACCTAAAACAGAAAAGAGACCACCCTTGCTCATAATGGGTGATTGTGGACACACAATACGATTTGTGTAGTTCAGTTATATGTGCGGAACCCAAACAATACCTTATGTTTTAATTTTGAATGTTTAAGCTTTCTACCAGGAGCACAACTGCAGAATTTGACCTTCACCATGCTACAATAATTACTGTAAATACATTTCAGTGATATAACAATGGCGCTCTCTTTAAAACATTTGATTTGGGTGTTTAGATACGTGTGTGCTAGTCTGACTGGAGCCTGAGCTGACTTCATCTGTGCCCTATATGTGCCCTATATGTGCCCTATATGTGCCCTATATCTGCTCTATATCTGCCCCATCTGTGCCCTATATTCAGCTAACTTTGAACAGAATTTAGAAGGCAAAAATCGGCCAGATTGAGAGTGCAAGTTCTTTAGGGCTGAATTTGTGAGAAATTGTTGGTGATCGTGTTCACATCAATTCTACAGACATCCTCGGATTAAAATAATTCTAATAATAATAAGTACGAGAATATTTGTATCATAAACAATTACATTTCACATTTATAGTCATGATTCTACGAGGCATTGTGATGTCCTAACAAAAATAAAAGCACTACACGAACACTGCACATGGCATTGAATAAATAAATAAGCACTGAACTCAATTGCCTGGATATAGCCACTGTGGAATAGAATGGACACATCTATATTCTGCAACCGTACCTCCACCTCTGCACCGGTGAAGTTAGGGTACATGTTGAAAGTCACTCCAGTAAAGTTCGAGCAAAACCCACGATGACCGTGTGAGAGTAGTATTTTAAAATGCACTACACGGCATATCAGACCGGTGTTCGCTTTCCGCTTTGACACGATGTGAGGCAAGTTGCAAAGGAGCGTAAGGAAGAGAGTGAGGGAGACTGCAGATGTGTGTATAAGGACACAGATGTGTGTATAAGGACACGTTGTATGGTAAACCACCACAGTTTTAACATAACAATCAATCAAGTTGTAAAGGATGATTGTTTTGACAAAAATTGTCCCTGATAAATATTGAGAGTATGACCTCATTAACTTACATATATGGATGCTTGGTGGCATCCCTGACCCCCTCCCATCGCTGCAGAGGTTGGGGACGGGCCAACCTGAGGGGTCCCACAGGTGGTTTAGCGAAGGGCACGCCCAGGTATGAGTGGACCACTGTTGTCTTTCCCCCCACGCGCGTGTATTGGCCCCTGAGGGCTCCCAGCTTGGTGTGGATCAGTGGTCCTGTAGTTATCCAGACAACAACACCATGGGGTGAATTATGGTTACTCTACAGAATACAAGTAAATTCACTATTACATGCTGTTTCATTGAGGTCTTCATGTTTCATTACGCCAATTTGTTATCTTTACGGCATCCATATTAGGTAAGTATATAGCTTATGAATTTTGCTGCTGAACATTCAGAGTTTAAGGCCATATAAAGACGTGCTTTGTAATACAAATCTTGCATTTCTTTCACAATATTTACAAATCTTTCCACTTATGCAAAGAAGGGACAATGAAGTTTTTAAACAGTTATGTTTTACAACAGTTCAGCTAAACTTACCATCATGCGCCGTAGACGAAGTCAAATATGTAACAGCTGCTAAGAAAATGAGCTGAATCAAGAGATTCATTGTTGCCAGAGTCCGTTGTGAATTGAGAAGGAGCTACAACGCGACCTGCAGCTCATAAACTTTGCTCTGAAGTGGTGTTGATTACCGTGTACCTTACACGCCCATACCCTTCGCCCTAGAAAGCAATTGACACCGAGGCAAGTTGTAAAAGGGGAGGGACGAGCACAGTGCAAATGTCATGCATGACAGCCTCGTGGAGTTTCTTCACCTAATCCACGTGAAGGGATATTGGTTGTCAACAGCCAGCCAGTCAAAATGACCAGTGAGCAAAACTGGATTAAGATCACCAAGGACCCTGTATAAGCATTATTCATCTGGTTAAACTGGATTAAGAACACCAAGGGCCCTGTATAAACATTATTCATCTGGTTAAACTGGATTAAGAACACCAAGGGCCCTGTATAAACATAATTCATCTGGATTAAGAACACCAAGGGCCCTTTATAAACATAATTCATCTGGATTAAGAACACCAAGGGCCCTGTAAAAGCATAATTCATCTGGTTAAATTTATTTTTCTACTTGCTACAGTAAACCAGATAATATAAGACACATTGAGACCTGTTTCCTGAAAATGTATGGTTGCACAAATCTGTTATAATAAATATTTTTTATAACAAATAAACAATATGCCTCTTAACCCTTCATCAGCAATGAAGCCTCTTTCCTAGACTGACACACCATTTCACTTATGTGCTCTTTAAAACCAGCAGGCTTCTTGATGATGTTGGGGTGGATCAGTTTTTTCTTTTTTATTAATTCAGCTAGCCAATAAAAGAGCTTCATTGTGCCTGTCATTAATCCTGAATTTGACCAAGCCCCTTTAAACACATTTGAATTGAGAATTCACTAGTGGATATCTAAATTCAGATGTGCTTAAAGGGGCACCTAGTGGATATCTAAATTCAGATGTGTTTCAAGGGGCACCTAGTAGATATCTAAATTCAGATGTGTTTAAAGGGGAACCTAGTAGAAATCTAAATTAAGATGTGTTTAAAGTGGCACCTAGTCCAGGTTGGTAGCCTAGGACAGACAGACATAGTAGGTAGTTTATTGAGACACTGCGTAGTGGGGAAGTTTTACACATTGCATATCTATCCCAAGATGGAACCAGAGTGCATATTTAACGTTGTACTTAAGGCCTCTCTGACTATTCAGGCATCTCTAAGACACCCACGACTGTGTGTCTAGTGGGTTCTCACACATGCATCTTTCTTTTTTTCTTAAGGCACACACACACACACACACACACTCACACACTCACACACACACACACACACACACACTGTGTGTCTGTGAAATGCTCTCCATGAACATCTTTATTATGAAATGATCCACACAAAAAACACCATGGACAAAACTATTTCCATTATCCAGTAAAACCTGAATTAAATGATTAAAGGGTGATTATAGGTCATTTGTGGTCCCCAAATAAAATACATTTGGGCCGACAAACTTTCCTACAGTGAGGAAATGGGTTTCTTTCATCGATGAAATGAGATCTTTATTAACATTATTCTTCACAATTATAACGGGTATTACTATCAGTCAGCGCATGATTTAAACCATCCCCTCTGATGCTGCAAGGACAGTGTGTATGTGTGTGTGTGTGTGTGTGTGTGTGTGTGTGCGTGTGTGTGTGCAAGGACAGGTCACCATGTTCGCATGTCTTTGCTGAAACATGAGAGTTTTAGTTTTTGTGTGGACAAAATTCTGCAAAGTGGTATTTGGCTTTATCATTAAATGTAGGCATTCATCCTGACCATGGGAAATGTAGTTTTTAAAGGTTCCCCATGGTCCACCGTGTGTGTGTGTGTGTGTGTGTGTGTGTGTGTGTGTGTGTGTGTATGTGTGTGTGTGTGTCTGTGTGTGTGTGTGTGTGTGTGTGTGTCTTCCAAATGGAATATTGGATAGAGTGTCTCTGTTCCAAAGCACCTGCCTTCTGTTCCAAATGCGCCGCCAGATCTATTCTTATTGTTGGGTTTTTATTTCACTTTAGTTTTTAGTGCAACATCTTGCAAAGTGTGTACTTGGCTTGAGGAGGTGTCATCTCAAAACAGAAAAAAATATCACACATGGAAGTGTTCATAGTTTGTTCAATACCTTAATAAACGCCACCAGTTTTGCAGGTCTAAGTTGAACCCACTAGCTGCACAGCTCTATACTACTATTCTCATTGTTGGGGGTTTTAATGAGTGCAATTTTTGGAATTGTGTCACTTGGTTAACTTATTACAGAGGTTACATTTTATCATCTTCAAACCATAAAAATTGTTTCACTGATGCATTATCACACTACATCATTATTGAATAAGCCGTCTACAGCTCGGCACTGCGCTGCTGCTGCTGCTTCTCCTGGATCTTCTTGGGAAATGTCTCTGTCCAGAAGGTGAAGCGGTCGGCCCTTAGATGGTTTCCCACCTGCTGCTTTAGCCCAATCTCCAAGTACTCTTCCCTTGCACCGTACATAGGCCAGTGGGTTAACCCAGCACCATTGGGACATCTGAAATAATGACACACACACACACTTGCCAAAAACGACTTATTGCTGCTTTAAATTCCTTCATTATTTTCTGTCTCATTTCTGTGTCTTGTGATGTACACCAAAATCTTCTCATCACTTGGTCATCAAGTTTCAGTCCTTCTTAATACACATTTGATTAAAAATAAAAGTCCACTGTTCACAATTTAGCTAAATTACCCAGTGCGGTTTAGCAATTAGCAATTCCTCCGTTGTGCTGCTTAAATTTAACACATTTGCTTAAAAATAAAAGTGCACTGTTCACAATGATGTAAATTACCCGGTGCGAGCGAAGTTGCCCCAGTATGACATCAATGTCCTACAAAGCTCGTCTTCCTCCTCTGTGAAGGTGCCTGGTAGAGACCAAAGAGATAGGCTACGTGTTAGAATATCAGTCTTACAGTTAAACCACCAACCATGTAACTAAAGCAGTCGACAAAGCTAGAATGTGAATACAGTTTTTTAAATGTAAAAGTAGTGTAGAATACGTGGCCTAATGTAATGGACTATAATTTTTTTTTATCTCAAATGTATTCAAGGAAGAGTGAAAGGTATTCTGCATTAAATGTATTCCTATGAGTACAATTTATTATTATTTACTACATGTACATGTAAACAAGCGTTGCTACCCACATCTGCATAAACCTTACCATTTCTCTTGACATGGCCTTTCATGAAGCATTCTCCAAACACAAATGGAAGATCGTCTCCGTGATCTGCCTTCACAAAGCTTGGGCGCTTATGCAAGAGTACGCTGGGAGGATGCTGGAACTCATACGTGTAAACAGGTGCACCAGAATCTGTGGAAATTAGTGATGACAAAGGGTTGGTGTTTATGTGTGTGTGTGTGTGAGTGTCCGTGTGTGAGTGTGCGTGTGTATGTGTGTGTGTGTGTGTGTGTGATAGGCATCCTGCAGTGGACAGGGATCGAACTTGGGTCGTCCACTTAGAGGGCGGTGTGTGTAGGTGTTTTGCTACCACATAAATTTATATATCAATGCATAGGATGGCCATCAAAAGCATAACAGTAACTTTTACCAGTGGTCCTATGGGTGTCGTTCGCATTCGGTCCTTCAAAAACGTCCCACTGACGTTCGCATTCAGTCTTTCGTTTACTAACCAGCCTGCAACTTTAGTTGTCATGGACACGCACACACTTTAGTAGCCTATTGGTTTCTGTTGACGGACCTTTTTGTTCAAATGCTCTTCTCGTGGGATAGGCAACAGCTGTGACAGTTAGAAACATATGCTTTTCCTCACACCCTCGAAAACAATGACTGGAAGTTTGTTGGCTGTCTCGCACTGTGATAAACATGTTTAGGTGACCTACGTTTAATTCCTATGAACTGTGTAAGTGTTAATTATTAGTCATTTACGTTACATTCTAATATAGCGATATGACAGTTAGCTAGCACATTATTCAGTCCTAATTCCCTTACCTACAGTCCCTGCTACGTTCACGGTGCGTCCTTTGAACGTCCTTGAATAACGTCCCCAGGACATCTTGGAACATCCTGCAGAACATCTCTAGGCTGTCAAGGGAACCATACACTAACGTTTAGGGAACGTTCGGAGAGGACAATGAGAGGACGTCAAGGGGACGTAATTTTGTTTTCTGGGTAAACACGCCCATGATCAAAGATGAATTATATGAAGTTTGGAAAAGTACCTTATGCTTTATATGCCCTCGAAATGGCAAACCTGTCCTTGTCATGGTTGTCATTATTTTTAGGGGGAAATCGCCAGTAACAATCTTTAACACAATGATATGCTTATCGTACATACACTATAGACACTATTAAAAAGCCGATTCAATTAAATGAATAATTTCTTATTTAATTTGTTATTTGTCATAAACAGATATGCAATGAGGATTGCTGCGTAATATGTATCTTCTTCTTCGCCAATGTCAAGTCTATATGTGATCAGGTGACGAGACTATACGATATAGCTATTTTAGGCGCAGAATCTGAACGTCAAGACCTACAAACTGACTGAGCACAGCCAGAGGCACAGTACACATGTCCAGGCCCAGGGGCCCGTGGTTTCTTAAACCGTCCATGCCTCTATTAAACAGGTTGTTATAATTTCAGAGTCAGGTCGCGCCAAGCGCCTGTTTGATTGTGTATGTTTTTTTCAGATGAGGGTAAAGCTGCTGTGCGTCCTATTTTTCCCAAACTCAAATCTGGTCACCCTAGTTAACCCAGCACACAGCTAAGAGTGTGAAGTTAACCCAGCACACAGCTTAGTATGTGAAGTTAACCCAGCACACAGCTTAGTATGTGAAGTTAACCCAGCACACATCTTAGTATGTGAAGTAAACCCAGCACACATCTTAGTATGTGAAGTTAACCCAGCACACATCTTAGTATGTGAAGTTAACCCAGCACACAGCTTAGTATGTGAAGTTAACCCAGCACACAGCTTAGTATGTGAAGTAAACCCAGCAAACAGCTTAGTATGTGAAGTTAACCCAGCACACAGCTTAGTATGTGAAGTTAACCCAGCACACAGCTTAGTATGTGAAGTAAACCCAGCAAACAGCTTAGTATGTGAAGTTAACCCAGCACACAGCTTAGTATGTGAAGTTAACCCAGCACACATCTTAGTATGTGAAGTTAACCCAGCACGCAGCTTAGTATGTGAAGTTAACCCAGCCCACAGCTTAGTATGTGAAGTTAACCCAGCCCACAGTTTAGTATGTGAAGTTTACCCAGTACACAGCTTAGTATGTGAAGTTATCCCAGCACAGAGCTTAGTATGTGAAGTTAACCAAGCACACAGCTTAGTATGTGAAGTTAACCCAGCCCACAGCTTAGTATGTGAAGTTTACCCAGTACACAGCTTAGTATGTGAAGTTATCCCAGCACAGAGCTTAGTATGTGAAGTTAACCCAGCACACAGCTTAGTATGTGAAGTTAACCCAGCACACAGTTTATAGTGTGAAGTAAACCCAGTACACAGCTTAGTATGTGAAGTTAACCCAGCACACAGCTTAGTATTCAGAGTTAACCCAGCACACAGCTTAGTATGTGCTGGCCTATCTCGCACTCTTTTCGTACCTCTGTGAGCATTTGATAACTTGATGGCAGGAATGTTGAACATGATATCCCCAATAAGCTCTGTGAATCCATCCCTGTTTTTGACCACGTCCTCTCCTGTCCCCAGGTACTGCTCCGAAATCAGGTCGATGATACTGTCTTCTACCTAAAAGCAGACATTTTCGTTGGTTGCTGTTGATATAAAAAAACTTCATGCCATGACACTGACTCGGTCAACTATGCAGATTACTTGATGCGGAGGCTTACATTAGGGAAGAAGGCAGCGACAGTCTGTTTGATGGTCTCAGGATCCATCCCATCTACCCAGCCAGGTATTGCAAAAGACTAAAAAAAAAACCACATCAACCCAAGCCATCCTTGCATCACAAGACCAATTCAGCTTCATCAGCAATACACTGAATGATGATTATGGTTTAGTCATGTTTTCTTATGTGTATGTTATGTATACTTACCGCAGGCAGTAACCATCCACATTCATCATTGGTGATGCCATTAATTAATGGTACTTTGTTGAACTCATGGGATTTTATAAGGTCTTGCGCATGTTTTGGTAAAAAATGTTTGTCGACCGTTATCAAAAACTGGAAGGCAGGATTCTGTGAAATCAGGGACATTGTAAAAAAATAGATGAGAAACATCAACCCATTACACAAGTTTAAAGTTAAACCATTTTTCTCCTCTCGTCTAGAAGTTAAGGACCATAACGTCTCACCTCTGCAATCTTTAAAACATCCTCGGTCGACATCTGCATCACACAGTCCACCATCTCATGTGGCTTTGTGCCAGCACAGTTTGATGCATTGGCCACCATCTAAGGGAACAGTGAAAAGCATCTAAGGAAAATGGGCTCTGATCTCAGCTACCCACCCAACACTTCAGCATCACAATGCAAAACAAGGTACAGGTAGTGAAAGGTCATCACCATAGCTAAGGCCAATGGCTGTTCGCTGATGATTTCATCTATGGCTGCGGTGCCACTTTCAGCAATGCCTCGGTGGAACAGACCAGAGCTCAAGGGTGAAAGGACCTACAAGAAGTAATTCAATAAACATAATAAATGCCAAGGTCATTGACCAGTGCCAAGGTCATTGACCAGTGCCAAGGTCATTGACCAGTGCCAAGGTTATTGACCAGTGCGTACCTGTATGTGTACATACAGATGAATGTCACGGCATTCAGCATTCATAAAAAAAAGTACTCCTACAACTCCTTCAAATTATTTTGTAAATAAGCAAATATACTACACACAGATACATTGGCAAAAAACTCTAGGTGTGGTCCACTGACAAACAAACACTGACAAACTGACAAACAAACATAACACTGAAGTGGTGTTGATTACTTTTAACTAAATGACAAAACCAAACAAAAAAGCTGAACTCCAATTTCAATGAATAGCCTAGAACGTAAGATCTTTTTTTTATGAAGGCTTCTGAAAATGAGATTCATGTTTTCATGGCAAACATCAAGCACCTAAGCACAGAACCCACCTGCAGTGACACGCTCATTCCCCCTGCTGACTCTCCGAATATGGTGACAGAGGAGGGATCCCCTCCAAAGCTCTGGATGTTCTCCTGGACCCACTGCAGTGCAGCCACCTGGTCCAAGAGGCCCATGTTTCCCGGGGCGTTATCATCCCCAGTGCTGGTAGGAGACAAAATAAAAAGCATGCCTTGACTCTGCCTGTGTGATCTGGACACACAGACACATGCTCAGACTGAAGCGGTATTTAAAAAAAGTAGTAGTATAAGTAGAAGTATAGAAGGATAAAAGCATCTTCACAAACTAAATGATAATGACCACACTGATGTTAATGGCCATGGGCCATGTCTAATTGGCACATTCTGTCTACTGACTGACTAAGAGTGTAAGGGACCATGTCTCTTCCAGAACACTGACTGCAATCTCACCTAAATAAGCCCAGCATTCCAACTCTGTACTGAATCAGGACCACAACCACGTTCTGATAGGCTGCCAGGACAGATCCGTCATAAAAGGAGGCAGAGCCCATAGTAAACGCTCCACCATGGATCCACACCATGACCTGAAGGACAGCAGCACATTACCTCAGACACACACTGACAATCAGCAGCACATTACCTCAGACACACACTGTCAATCAGCAGCACATTACCTCAGACACACACTAAAAATCAGGATCAGACACATAGCATCTGTTATTACATTTAATAACCTATATACATTTAGCAATTCATTGGAAGGGGATCTGGACATCATTTCAAAAAACGCAGATCAGAGCTATGGCCTGTGCCGTCATGTTATGGTTGAACTCACAGGTAACTTGGCATCTTCAGCCGGTCTGGCAGGAGTGTAGACATTGAGGTAGAGGCAGTCCTCAGATACCTCAGGAATCTCCACATCCATGCCAAGGCTGTCTGAGATGTCGAGAGACATCTGTCGGTTTTGTAAACACCTAAAACACATCAGAAATGAGACAACATAATGGGTGATTGTGGACACACAATACGATTTTTGTAGTTCAGTTTTAAAGTGCGAAACCCAAACAATGCCTAATGTTTTAGTTTTGAATGTTTAAGTTTTCTACTAGGAGCACAACTGCAAAAATTGTACCTTCACCTTGTTACAATAATTACTATATACATGTGAGGGATGTCACAATGGCACTCTCTTTAAAACATTTGATTTGGGTGTTTAGAAATGTGTGTGCTTGTCACGATCGTGTCAGCCATTGCCACGATTTGGCTGCCTCTGGTGGCAAAAGGACCTTTTCACAGACTTAGTGTTTTTTGTGTTGAGATGTGTCTTTGTTTTCTTTGTGAGCCCCACCTGTTTCCTGTTATGTTCCCTCACCTGATCCCCATTACCTGTTCTCATCTGTTTCCCGTTATGTGCCCTCACCTGTTTCCCGTTGTGTGCCCTCACCTGTTTCCCGTTGTGTGCCCTCACCTGTAACCAATTGTGTGCCCTCACCTGTAACTAATTGTGTGCCCTCACCTGTTTCCCGTTATGTGCCCTCACCTGTTTCCCGTTATGTGCCCTCACCTGTAACTAAATGTGTGCCCTCACCTGTAACTAAATGTGTGCCCTCACCTGTAACTTATTGTGTGCCCTCACCTGTAACTAAATGTGTGCCCTCACCTGTGTCACATTGTATGTTTGCATCCTGACTCACAATAAGCCAGGAGTTAAACACCTGGCTAGTTTCACTGCCCTTTATCGGGTCGTAAGATTGTTTTTGTCCCTATGTTATTTGGTCGTGCTCTCAAGCACATAGTCTTTGTGAATCTTTGTACGAGACAAGCAGCCCTTGCATGCACTGAGGTGCCTCTAGGTTTAGCTGGTTCCGGGTTGGTGTCTTGCTGCGTCTCTCAAGGTAGCTATCGTTCAGGCTCGTCTGAAGGCTACATTTTGTATATTATTCAGTTTATCAGCCTTTTGCCCTGGTTTTGAGCTTCTGTGTTTTGGAGCTACCACTGATCTCCTGTGTGTGGATTACTACGTTTTTTCATCATCCCTGAACTGGGTCCTCTTACTAGCTCACTTGCCTAAAGCGCTGGTTCCCCACATACATTATTTCGGGTTCAATCCCTGAGTACAGCCTGACAGTGCTAGTGTGACTGGAGCTTGAGCTGCCTTTATCTGTGCCCTATATCTGCCCTATATCTGCCCTATATCTGCCCTATATCTGCCCTATATCTGCCCCATATCTGCCCTATATCTGCCCTTTCTGTGCCCTGTATCGGATGTGTGTGAAAGGACACAGATGTGTGTGAAAGGACACAGATGTGTGTTAAATGACACAGATGTGTGTTTAAGGACACAGATGTGTGTTAAAGGACACAGATGATTGTTTAAGGAGACAGATGTGTGTATAAGGACAAGTTGTATGGTAAACCACCACAGTCTTAACATTACAATCAATCAAGTAGTAAAGGATGATTGTAGTGTCAGCAGTGGCCCCTCATAAATATTGAGAGTATGACCTCATTGACTTACATATATGGCTGCTTGGTGGCATCCCTGACCCCCTCCCATCCCTGCACAGGTTGGGGACGGGCCAGCCTGAGGGGTCCCACAGGTGGTTTAGCGAAGGGCACGCCCAGGTATGAGTGGACCACTGTTGTCTTTCCTCTCACACGCAAGTATTCACCTCTTAGGGCTCCTAGCTTGGTGTGGATCAGTGGTCCTGTAGTTATCCAGACACAAGACCATGCAGTGAATTATGTTTACTCTACAGAATCGTAATAATATTGACAAAAATCAATCAATCATTAATTACGTCAATATATTAGATTTACGGCATCCATATTAGGTAAGCCTATAGCTTATGCAGTATCCTGCTGTACATCCAGAGTTAAAGGCCATATAAAGACGTGCTTTGTTATATAAATAATGTATTTCTTTAAATATTTACAAATCTTTACTTCAAACAGTTATGTTTTACAACAGTTCAGCTAAACTTACCATCATGCGCCGTAGACGAAGTTAAATTTGTAAAAGCTGCTAAGAAAATGAGCTGAATCAAGAGATTCATTGTTGCCAGAGTCCGTTGTGAAATGAGAATGAGATACATCGCGACTTGCGAATAAATACACTTTGCTCTGAAGTGGTGTTGATTACTGTGTACCTTCCACGCCCATACCCTCATACCCTTCGCCCTAGAAGGCAATTGAGCATGAGGCGGGTTGTAAAAGGGGAGGGAGGAGTACAGTGTGAAATGTCATGCATGACAGCTTCAGGGAGTGTCCTCACCTTACTCCATGTGAAGGGCAATTCGTGGTCAACAGCCAACAAGTCAAATAAGACCAGTGAGCAAAACCAGATTAAGAACACCAAGGGCCCTGGTTATTAAAAATAAATAATACTCTCAAATTAATGGCAAACATCACAACACGTTTAAGCAAGGAGTTTGATAGCAAGGCTTTGAATCGGTTCACGGAACGAAAACGAAAACCAGAAACTTTTGATGTTTTGCTAGGAACAGAAACGAAACCAGAAACGTTTTGAAAAATTATGTTCCGGATCAGAATCGTTAACCTAAAATAATGGTAACCGGTTAATAACGTTATTTTTTCGCTCTTTCACAACTTCCTAAATGCAAAATGATTGGTGATGTTCTCTTCCGGTCGTTCACTTAGATAGAGAACCTTGCCGCGCGCCGCCAGCGAGTCTATGCACAAGCTGTAGCCACCAGTCTCTCAAACTCAATCTTAAGAAGAGGTAAATATTGTACCAAGTATCTCACACATGTTTGTTTTTAAATAGGAATTCTATAAGATAGGCTACGAATTTCCAATGCATTGTTGTAAAAATCTGCATGGTCAAGTTAATGAAATTGTAGCTAAGTTGGACAGTTAGCATTGGCAGTAGACTACCTGGCTATTGCCCAGCTTAACCTACCCTAGTTTGTTAAGTCTTTATTTAAAACGTAGGCTAATACGGTAGTTTTCATATTTGGAATTTTAACTTTTTTTGTTCAGATGGGAAGACGAGAATCCTATGCGGCAGCATCATTCATTTGACCCCGCGACTAACAAATCCAAATACAACATTGAGGGATGTACTATGTAGATACCATTGTAGTTTTGTAATATTTGTATTGTCTCTGTTGACAAAAATGCACTGATTGGGCCCTGATGAGATTTGGCCAAATGCTGTTATGTTTTGTTTGCCCAATAAACAATATAGCATACATTTTCCTTGTCTTAACTCATGTATAATACTTACAAAATGTCAGAATTACAGTTGCCGCTTACATAATGTAGCCTAAAGTGCTTTTTTAATGTTTAATGACAGGATAGAGACATATAAGATTATTTTAAAGTCCTAAAGATCAGCCTACTTATTTGTATGTCCCGCTGCTGACATGGAACGCTATTAACCGGTTCAGGAACTTTATTTTTTTGTTCTAACCGGTTCAGGAACGTCAATTTTAGGGTTGGAACGAAAACCGGAAACATTAAAATACTGTTTCTGTTCGGAATGAACCAATTGGGGAAAAAATCTGGTTCAAAGCCCTGTTTGATAGACAGACATAGAGTAGACTAAAATTGTTAAACAGGCACAATAAGCCTAAATTATAAATCATTGTTGTGACATCGTAAATTGATAAATGTTTGTAACTTATAAATGTCTTCCTGTCCTTACATGGTGTAACTTGATACATAACGTTTGTAATTTAATTTAGGGTGCACTGTGCTAATGTGTCTTATCCTTTACAAAACCTCACGCCACAAAACCAGCTTCTTCCCGGCTGCAGTTGGCCTCATTAACAAGGCCCAGGACCCCCACCTGAGTTGGTATTATCGAACTGTGAAACACACTGTGAAACCTATGAAAAGTGACAGTGGTATATAGAAATACAGACCGCGTTAGCCATTTTATGTTCCAGATTTTCTTTTGTTCCAATTCTTGGATGTAGGATTTCCTTCCCTGTGTAGAAACCTGTTGAATGGATACATTTGGTCTAGGAAGTCCTAAATGTTTTGTTTTCAATTTATTTTCATTAGTACACTGACTAAAAAGGAGTTTTTGTCAAAGAGCGAATCGAGTTGTTGCACTGAACAGGAGAAGAAATATGCCTCTGTCGAAGCTGTATGACATTCTATTACGCTTTTACGTCCATTACATTATTGCAAGCCCTCCCAGAAGCCATATAGAATGCATTGAGAGTCCTGTTTTGTGAAAAAAATGGATTTAACATTGGAGTCAATGGGAGAGGTCTGGGGCGATTTTCATTTCTCCCCAAATCGCCCAGAAGGGCAGGGCCATTAGAAGCACGACTTTACCCTTGACTGCCTGGCTGTTACCTGATTGGACAATGACATTCAAAGGCAGATCAGACGGTCTAGTGGAAGAAAAAAACTTATAACATTTACATTTACATTTATTCATTTAGCAGACGCTTTTATCCAAAGCGACTTACAAGGAAATTGCATTTATACATACTTTACATTTTTTTCCTTCCCTTTTCCTGTAGGCAGATCGTCGCCCCAATCGCCCTCATGGACAACCCTCCCCATGCAACTATACTGTACATCAGAGCAAATTCCAGGTAGGTGTAAACCTACTTCACAATAAATACAATTCTGATCCTGATCTGATTCTTCAACCGAGTTGCCAGCAAATTCCAGATATCTGCTTGTTAGCTACATGGACCTCTGTCCCCAAGTTGGCCTCATGGTGAGTTGCAATGCTAGATAACTGAGTCTGAATGATTAAAGCCTTCCAAATGGACTATCGGATAGAGTGTGTATGTGTGTCTTCCAAATGGACTATAAGATAGAGTGTCTCTGTTCCAAAGCAACTGCCTTCTGTTCCAAATGCATCTACATTACTATTCTTATTGTTTAATAAGTGCAATTTTTGGAATTGTGTCACTAGGTTAAATTGTATCCTCTTTAAACCATACAAATAGTTTCACTGATGCATTATCATTGATGAATCAGCCGTCTACAGCTCATCACTGCGCTGCTGTTGGTGCTGATGCTGATGCTGCTGCTGCTGCTGCTTCTGCTTCTTCTCCTGGATCTTCTTGGGAAATGTCTCTGTCCAAAAGGTGAAGCGGTCGGCCCTTAGATGGTTTCCCACCTGCTGCTTCAGCCCAATCTCCAAGTACTCCTCCCCTGCACCGTACATAGGCCAGTGGGTTAACCCAGCACCATTGGGAGATCTGAAATAATGACACGCACACACACAAAGGATGAGAATACACACGCACACACACACACACACACACACACACACACACACACAGCTGGGATGTAAGCTTCAGCCTGACAAGCGATCATACATTGTGCTCAGTGATATCAGGGAAATGTCCTGGCAGCACCAGACGAGGATAAGGAAGGCAGCTTCTCTGTTATGGATGCTGTCAGTAAAATATCAGTCAGATCTCTAAGAGGGCTTAACTATGTTATTGCTATTGTTAAATGTTCTGATGTTTTGTGTTCTGCCCTTTATGTACGAAAGGGCTTTCCTTATTTTCTGTTTAATTTCTGTTTCTTTGTCTACTGATGTACACCAAAATCTTCTCATCACTGGGTCATCAACATTTGGTTAAAAATAAAAGTGCACTGTTCACAATAATGTAAATTACCCGGTGCGAGCGAAGTTGCCCCAGTATGACATCAATGTCCTACAAAGCTCGTCTTCCTTCTCTGTGAAGGTGCCTGGTAGAGACCAAAGAGATAGGCTATGTGTTAGAATATCAGTCTTAGAGTTAAACCACCAACCATGTAGCTAAACCAGTCGCCTATGCTAGAATGCAAATACAGTTTTTTAAATGTGAAAGTAGTGTAGAATACGTAGTCTAATGTAATTTTTGTATATTTGTCATCTTAAATGTATTCGAGGAAGAGTAAAAAGTATTCTGCATTAAATGTATTCCTATGAGTACAATTTATTATTATTAAGACCATGTACAAGTAAACAAGCCTTGCTACCCACCTCTGCATAAACCTTACCGTTTATCTTCATATGGCCTTTCATGAAGCATTCTCCAAACACAAAGTGAGTTTCGTCTCCGTGGTCTGCCCCCACAAAGCTTGGGCGCATCGGCAAGAGGACGCTGGGAGGATGCTGGAACTCATAGGTGTAAACAGGGGCACCAGAATCTGGGGAAATTTGTGATGATATAAAGGGTTTGTTTATGTGTGTGTGTGTGATAGGCATCCTGCTCTGGACAGGGATCGAACTTGGGTTGTCCACTTAGAGGGCGGTGGGTGTATGTGTTTTGACACATTTGCTACCACTTCAGCATCCTAGCGCCAGTCATTAGATGCCATCTCCTAAAGCATCAGGGAGTGAAGTTAACCCAGCACACAGCTTAGTATGTGAAGTAAACCCAGCACACACCTTAGTATGTGAAGTTAACCCAGCACACAGCTTAGTATGTGAAGTAAACCCAGCACACACCTTAGTATGTGAAGTTAACCCAGCACACAGCTTAGTATGTGAAGTAAACCCAGCACACACCTTAGTATGTGAAGTTAACCCAGCACACAGCTTAGTGTGTGAAGTTAAGCCAGCACACAGCTTAGTGTGTGAAGTTAAGCCAGCACACAGCTTAGTGTGTGAAGTTAAGCCAGCACACAGCTTAGTGTGTGAAGTTAAGCCAGCACACACCTTAGTATGGGCTGGACTCTCTTACGCTGTTTTCTTACCTCGGTGAGCATTTGACAACTTGATGGCAGGAATGTTGAACCAGATATCGCCAATGAGCTCTGTGAATCCATCCCTGTTTTTGACCCTGTCCTCTCCTGTCCCCAGGTACTGCTCCATTATCAGGTCGATGATGCTGTCTTCTACCTAAAAGCAGACATTAGCATTTGGTGGCTGTTTATATAAAAAAAACTTCATGCCATGACACTCTATGCAGATTACTTGATGCAGAGGCTTACATTTGGGAAGAAGAAGGTGACAGACTGTTTGATGGTCTCAGGATCCATCCCATCTACCCAGCCAGGTGGTGCAAGAACCTAAAAAACACATCATCCCAAGACCCAAGATCAATTCAGCTTAATTAGCGATACACTGAATGATGATAATGGTTTAATCATGTTTTGTTATGTATATGGAATATCTGATTCACCACACAATCTCCAAAGCATACTTAATGCTTGTGCATACAATTTAACACTCTACTCACAGCAGGCAGTAACCATCCACATTCATCATTGTTGATGCCATTAATTAATGGTACTTTGTTGAACTCATGGGATCTTAAAAGGTCTTCCTTAGGCTTGGGTAAAAAATGTTCGTCGACCGTTATCCCAAACATCAAGGCAGGATTCTGTGAAATCAGGGCCATTGTAAAAATACATGAGAGACATCAAAGTGGCCAGGGCTTTAGGTAATTACAATTATACTATCCTAGACCCAATTTCAGACAGGATTATACACCAGCAGCAGATTAAACATCTTTCTTCTAGGAGCTCCAGTTTTCTCCTCTAGTTAAGGACCATAACGTCTCACCTCTGCAATCTTTAAAACATCCTCGGTCGACATCTGCATCACACAGTCCACCATCTCATGTGGCTTTGTGCCAGCACAGTTTGATGCATTGGCCACCATCTAAGGGAACAGTGAAATGCATCTAAGGAAAATGGGCTATGCTCTGAGGTACCCACCCAACACTTCAGCGTCACAATGCAAAACAAGGCAAAGTCGTTACTGGTCATCACCATAGCTACGGCCAATGGATGTTCGCTGATGATGGTATCCATGGTTGCGCTACCACTTTCAGCAATTCCTCGGTGGAACAGACCCGAGCTCAATGGTGAAAGAACCTACAAGAAGTATTTCAATAAACCTAGTTAATGCCAAGGTCATTGACCAGTGCATACCTGTGAGTGTAACTTGTGTAAATTGAGATGAATGTCACGGCATTTAGCATTCGTTAAAAAGAAAAAGAAAATCATTCTGTAAATAAGCAGTTATACGAGAATCATGTTTCAATGGCAAACATCAAGCACCTAAGCACAGAACCCACCTGCAGTGACACGCTGACGCCCCCTGCTGACTCTCCGAATATGGTGACAGAGGAGGGATCCCCTCCAAAGCTCTGGATGTTCTCCTGGACCCACTGCAGTGCAGCCACCTGGTCCAAGAGGCCCATGTTCCCCGGGGCGTTATCATCCCCAGTGCTGGTAGGAGACAGAAGAGAGAACATGGTGTGGCTGGGAAATTGCCTGTGTCATCTGGACACACAGAACCATGCTCAGACTGAAGAGGTTTATCAAAAAAAGAAGCTAACTTGCCATTTCAGACGCATGGCGCTTCTCCTTTTCCACTTCACAACAATATTCATTATTTTCTCATGTTCACCAGTCTCACTCCTGAATTGGTTATTTTTTCCTTCACCAAAAACTTTTGTCTAAAATTAAGTCATGTTCATATGAAAGTATTACTATCTCTGATCCTGCTCCCCTTCTGCTAACTCTCATTTTCCCTTGGAAGTGTTTCACTCGCTCAATTGCTACAGAAAACGCGCCAAACATATTTTGAGTTTGGTGACAACTCCTGGCTTTACAATTTAGACAGCGATCTCCTGACTTAACTGATATAAACACCTGTTTTAATAATTTCTATAAGAGTCTATACCAATCTGAATAAGCTGCAGATCAGTCGCTGGTCAATAGTTTCCTAAACACCTTGCCTACCCCCCCGATCAACCAAGACATTAAGTCCAGACTTGACAAACCTGTCTCACTAGAGGAAGTAACCCAGGCCATACGATCTATGGAGAGCTGCAAGTCGCCTGGACCTGATGGCTTTCCTATTGAGTTTTAAAAAACTTTTGGAGACGCCCTGACAAAACCTATGCTCAATATGTTCAATGAAGCCCTTAACAATGGTATACTGCCGCAGTAAGCCTATGCCCAGTTGATGCCAGAGTATTGGCTAAAGTCTTGGCACGGAGACTAGAATCCAAAGCCACAGGTAATAGATGACAGGCTTTATTAAAAATAGAATGTCATTCTTTGATATAAGACGGGTATTGAACATTATACACACAGCCTCTACTCAAGGTGCTAAGGAGATTCTTGTCCTTCTTGATGCGGAGAAGGCATTTGACCGCGTTGAGTGGGACTTTCTCTTTGCTACTCTGCGCAGATTTGGTTTTGGTGAGAGATGTATTGCTTGGTTAAAACTCCTATATATACTTCTCCCTTGGCTTCTGTGCGTACTAATGATATCTCCTCCCCCTATTTTGAATTGCAGAGAGGGACAAGGCAGGGATGCCCTCTATCCCCTCTCCTCTTTGCTCTCTCCATCGAACCTTTGGCTATAGCCAAACGCTCAGACGATAAAATATCGGGCATCATGAGAGGAGTAAGAGAACAAAAAATATCACTTCATGCAGATGATGTCATACTATTTCTAACCATTCCAGCTACGTCGCAATCCAGCATGACACTTAAGGACTGGTTTAAAGAAGTATCCTACACACATGTTCATAATGACCACACTGATGTTAGGGACCATGGGCATATGTCTAATTGGCTGACTGACTGACTAAGAGTGTAAAGGACCATTTCTCTTCCAGGGCACTGGCTAAAATCTCACCTGAAAAAGCCCAGCATTCCAACTCTGTACTGAATCAGGACCACAACCACGTTCTGATAGGCTGCCAGGACAGAGCCATCATAAGTGGAGGCGGAGCCAAGAGTAAACCCTCCACCATGGATCCACACCATGACCTGAAGGACAGCAGCACATTACCTCAGACACACACTGACAATCAGGATCAGAAACATAGCATTTGTTATTACATGTAAGAACCTAAATACATTTAGCAATTAATTGAAAGGGGATCTGTACATCATTCCAAAGACGCAGAGCTATGGCCTGTGCCATCATGTTATGGTTGAACTCACAGGTAACTTGGCATCTTCAGCCGGTCTGGCAGGAGTGTAGACATTGAGGTAGAGGCAGTCCTCAGATACCTCAGGGATCTCCATCACCATGCCGACACTTTCAAACAAGTTGAGAGACATCTGCCGGTTTTGAACACACCTAAAGCACATCATAAATGAGAAAAGAAAAGCCTTTATTGTCATTGTATTTGCATACAACGAAATTTGGAGTGCTTCTCCTGTTGGTGCGACGAGGGAAAACATATAACACAACAACAACATATAACACAACAATATTACATATTTAAAAACGGTAGGAATAGCATAAAAATATATATAAATATTAAGAGTACAACAAAGCGCTGTGGAATAGATTAAAGTACTTAAATATATATATATACACTTACATACAATATAAACAACAACAGCACACAGCATAACAGAATATATATATATATATATATACGTATATACAATGTATACAACAACAGTACACAGAATACTAAATACAGAAATACAGAAATGAGACCACATAATGGGTCCATGTGCCCTCTCTGTGCCCTATATCTTCCCTATTTGTGCCCAATCTGTGCCTTATATCTGCCCTATATTTGCCCCATATCTGTGCCCCATCTGTGCCCTATATCTGCCCTATATGTGCACTATATCTGCCCTATATCTGTGCCCTATCTGTGCCCTGTATCTGCCCTATATCTACCCTACACGTGCCCTATCTGTGCCCTATCTGTGCCCTGTATGTGCCCCATCTGTGCCCAATCTGTGCGTGGTGAAATCTGTGGTAAAATCTCTTCTGACTGAATCGAACTGAGAGCTCTGACATCACAAATAATTTCACTGGTAAAGAACTGTCAATCTCAGTTAGCCATTCTAGTCGCTCCTACCGACATTTCAGCAAAGCTCTCCTATGGTTCCTTTCAGATAAATAATACATGTTTGGCACTTCATATACCTGTACTAGATTATGTTTATTATTCTTACTGAGGTTTGAAAATGAAATACACAGATGATTGTTAAAGGACACAGATGATAGTTAAAGGACACAGATGTGTGTGAAACGACACGTTTTATGGAAAACCTTGACAGTCTTACAGTAACAATAACAATCAATCAAGTAGTAGGATGATTGTAGTGTCAGCAATGGCCCCTCATAAATATTGAGAGTATGACCTCATTGACTTACATATATGGCTGTTTGGTGGCATCCCTGACCCCCTCCCATCCCTGCACAGGTTGGGGACGGGCCAACCTGATGGGTCCCACAGGTGGTTTAGCGAAGGGCACGCCCAGGTATGAGTGGATCACTGTTGTCTTTCCTCTCACACGCAAGTATTCACCTCTTAGGGCTCCCAGCTTGGTGTGGATCAGTGGTCCTGTAGTTAAACAGACAACAAGACCATGCAGTGAATTATGGTTACTCTACAGAATCGTAATAATATGGACAAAAATCCATTATCAGAGAGAATTCACTATAAGTCAATTCAAGTGAATTACATGCTGTTTCATTGAGCCTAATAAAGGTCTTC
>NC_137917.1:27867812-27877812 GCF_963457725.1 Sprattus sprattus
TATATGTCTGTGTAGGTGATTCTGCTGTCATGACCGTGGAGCGTAAGCAGGGTACGGTGTGCATCTTTGGCACAGGAGACTTCGGCCGCTCACTGGGGCTTCGTCTGCTCCAGGCAGGATATGAGGTCGTGTTCGGTTCACGTGACCCCAAAAACAGGGGCCTGTTACCTAAGGGTTCGAAGGTCATGACCCACACAGAGGCAGCTCAGACGGCTCAGGTGATCTTCATAGCCGTGCAGCGGGATCACTACGAGTTCCTGACCTCTCTGACCCCTGCTCTGGAGGGCAAGGTGCTGGTGGACATCAGCAACAACCTGAAGAGGGGCCAGTTCCCACAATCCAACGCTGAGTACCTGAGCAGCCTGGTGCCGGGAGCGTCCGTGGTGAAAGGCTTCAACACCGTGTCAGCCTGGGCCCTGCAGTCAGGGGCGCTGGACGCCAGCCGACAGGTGAGAGGACGTCACATCACACAAACCCCACACACACACACACACACACACAAACACTCACACACACACACACACACACACACACACACACACACACACACACACACACACACACACACACACACACATGGACGCCAGCCGACAGATGAGAGGGCGTGAGCCCAGACCCACATCACACATATTCACACACTCACACACACACACACACACACACACACAAACACACACACACACACACACAAACGCGCGCATGGACGTCAGCCAACAGGTGAGAGAGGCGTGAGCCCAGACCCACAGTCCCTGACAGGCACCTGATACTTACTGACTAAACTCAGAGGAAGGTCAAATGCAATAACACTGACATTAGACTGATTAATAAGACTGATTAATAGAGGAAGTCTACACCTTCTCATGTGGTGCTTATATGACTAAGGATAAGTGAGAGGGTAAGAGTTTCATTTTAAAAGTTCCTCTCTTGAAAAGAGATTTTTTTGATTGAGAAGTTCCTTTAATGAAAAATAATCAGGGCACTAGACACTATTATAGGTCGCACTTAGGAGGACACTTCATCACTTCATGTCACTCAGAATGGGTTGCCCTGGTGACCTTGCGCACACCCTAATCTATGTTAATCTCTTGGAAGTGCTACTGCTCACTTTTTACAAGTATCATTCCGCTTCAAAGAAATGCTGATGCAAGCTCCTTTGAAGGCTGCAGAACACTTCCTCTAGCAGACTTATTAGTCCTTATCTGCCTAAGACACTGAGTATACACTTACACAAGAGCACATTTGAGTTGATGTGTCCTCCTCTCAATCTTATCACGGTCCCTTCCTGAACTCGTTGCACTGCTGCTTGTGATGATTAGTAGCTGCCCTCTCTGTCATCTCACTGCCAACAGCAGCAGCACGTACGGGCAAACAGGGTCATTTATGAGGCAACAACAGTGCATGGATGTTTAAATGACCGGTAGTCGTTTATCTTGCCAATTAGGAAATGAGGGACAATCGGTTGGATTTATTCCAGTAGAATCAGCAAGACTAGATAAGATTAAGAGTATCAAGGGAATGACTTTTTGAGCTCAAGGTTTTTATGGGCAATTTTATATATAGCTATGAAATCAAAAGCTAGAAAAAGCTAAACGACTTGCATTTTGTTAAGACATTTCTCCTCATTCTCTTTATATATATATAGAATTGTATATACCGAATGGCAGGGGACAGGTTATGTTTGAAAATGTTGTTGTCTGAAGCAACCTCTTATCTCTTGGTTGTGCAAGTTCCTGCAGCACACTTTTTTCTAGACTTTCTAACTTAAGATCTCTCTCTCTCTCCACCTCTATCTCTCTCTCTCTCTCTCCCTCTCCCCCTCCCTCTCTCTCTCACTTTTCCTAGTCTCTCTCTCTCTCAAGGCCTAGTGAGCCACTAGGGAGAGATACCTTTCTTCTCCCTCTCTCTCTCTCTCTCTCTCTCTCTCTCTCTCTCTCTCTCTCTCTCTCTCTCTCTCTCTCTTCTCTCTCGCTTCACTTCTCCCCCCTCCCCATTTCTTTAAAGAAATCAGTTGTTTACACTTTTGTAGTTTCTTTTTTGGATTTCAGGGTTATGTCATCTTTGTAAAATGACATAATTGTAGCTTGTAGGTAATCCTACCGTGGCTCACCCTAGACTACAGGACTCCATTAACCTAGCCTTTCTAGACGTCCTAATTTTAAATCTCTCTCTCTCTCTCTCTCTCTCTCTCTCTCTTTCTCTTCACTTGCCACTCTCTCTCTTTCCTCTCTCAGGTACTGCTGTGTGGGGATGACCCTCAGGCTAAGCAGGCAGTAGTGGACATTGCCCACAGTCTGGGGCTGACTACCCAGGACAGGGGCTCCCTTCGTGCTGCTGGGGAGGTGGAGGACATCCCCCTACAGCTCTTCCCCCTCTGGAGGCTCCCTCTCTGGATCACTTCGGGGCTCATCTCCTTCTTCTTCTGCTACCTGATTGTGTATGACGTCACCTATGCTTATGTTGAGGATGGAGAAGACCTCTTCTACCGCATCATGGTCGCAGTGCCCAATAAGGTCTTCCCCGACGTCTCCCTGGTGATGCTGGCTCTGTGCTACCTGCCGGGAGCTTTGGCGGCCATCTTGCAGCTGCACAACGGCACCAAGCACAAGCGCTTCCCTGATTGGCTGGACCGCTGGATGCTGTGCAGGAAGCAGCTTGGATTGGTGGCTTTGGCATTAGGTCTTCTGCATGTGCTCTACACCCTGGTCAAACCCATCAGATACAACATCCTGCACAGCGGAGACACTAGTGTGATAAAACAGGTCTGGACACCCCTGGGCACACACACATACAGACAGAGAGAGAGAGAGAGAGGGAGAGATAGAGAGAGAGAGAGAGAGAGAGAGAGAGAGAGAGAGAGAGAGAGAGGGAGAGAAAGATATATACATATATACATACATATATATATATATACTGCATATATAAAGAGCGAGAGAGCATTTATAAATAAGGTGAACCTTTGTTTAACTTTCTATGCTATTCACTGCAGTACAGTCAAGGACGCTGACGATGTTAATAACGACACGTTTTCTTTTCAGATCAGAGAGAATGTCACAAAGCCGTTCGACAACACGGAGGCCTGGAGGAAAGACTCCTACTACTCCATGGGAATTCTGGGATTCTTCACGTTCCTACTTCTTGGAATCACCTCTCTTCCGTCCGTCAGCAACCAGCTCAACTGGAGGGAATTCCGCTTCGTGCAGGTATTCAGTGATAACACACACGCACACACACGCACACATACACCACACACACAACACACAACACACACACACACTTACACACACACTCACAAACACACATGAGTGCCCTTCACCTCTCCTCCCTCTCCTTCCCAGTCCAAACTAGGTTACCTGACTCTGGTGCTGTGCACTGGCCACGGCCTGGTCTACGGCTGGAACAAGTTCCTCCGGGCCAGCAGGTGGCACTGGTGTCTACCCCCCTCCTACACGCTCTCCCTGGTGGTTCCCTGTGTGGTCCTGATGCTGAAGCTCGTCCTCATCACCCCCTGCATCCACCACCGCATCACCCGCATCCGGAGAGGCTGGGAGAAGCCCGGAAAGAACCATGGTCACCAAACTACGGTCTACATGGACAAAGCCACTTCTCTGTGATGTAATCATGGCTATGACCCAACTACGGTCGCCATGGACACCAAAGCCACATCTATGTGATGTAATAATGGCAATGACCGAACGAAGGTCTCATTGGACAAAGCCCCGTCTCTGTGATAGAGTCATAGATGGTTAGGTGTGTTTTGCCGATGTAATTCACATGAAAGCAGTTATAATGTGATGTCTGGGTTCTTCTGACTTTACTGTTCCTTTAGTGACTTCTATGGGGAATAATTCATCATGTTCGTTGAGAAAGAAATTGTACCACATCAGAATACAATGGTGGTTATGACTTACTTTTATTATAAATGTACTGGACTACAATGATAGGAGGACTGTTTAAAGAACATGATCTGTGTCTGTTCAACCAACACAATGATCTCTCTTTATCTCTTTATCTGTTTAGCTCTGTCTCTTTATCTCTTTATTTCTGTCTCTTTATCTCTCTAACTTTGTCTCTTTATCCGTCTGGATAGAAGGCTGGAATGTAAGTCAAATGTTGTATTTTCTTCTTTTTCCAAACTGTATTTTTCATTTTTTTCTCTGTCTCTACTTTCTTTTTTAACTAAGCTAAGTTTTATGAGTCGTCTGAACCCCTCCACCACCCCTTTAACTGCCAAAACCCCTCCCTGTCTGAACACCCCTACCTCCCCTTTACCTGTCTAAACCCCCCCCCCCCCCCCACCTCCCCTTTACCTGTCTGAACCCTCCTCTCCCTTTAACTGTCTAAACCCCCCCCCCCCACCTCCCCTTTACCTGTCTGAACCCTCCTCTCCCTTTAACTGTCTAAACCCCCCCCCCCCCCACACACACACCTCCCCTTTACCTGTCTGAACATTCAACAATAAAAAATGAATACAAATAAAAGTTTTTCAAATAAAAGGATTCGGATTTGCGTTTGAAATTGAAACCATTTGCAGCAAAGATGTATAGAAAAATATCCTTCAGTTAAAAAGAATAATCTTAAAGCCCAATAATGGTGCAATCACGTTTCTTGATGTGTTTAAGGAACTGCAGCTCCCTAGGGAAGCCTACATTACTACTTTACAACAGTGAATGATTACTGAGGATAGCAAACAGTATAGGCATTTATATCTTGTGGCCACCCACAATGTATGAATCGCTTTGAAGAAAGAAACACACACACACATACACACTGTCACACACACACACACTGTCACACAAACACACACACACACACACACACACACACACTGAGGATAGTGAACAGTACATGCATTTTTTTTTTCTGGCCACCCACAATGTATGAATCGCCTTGAAGAAAGAAACACACACACACATACACACTGTCACACACACACACACACTGTCACACACACACACACACACACACAACACACTGAGGATAGTGAACAGTACATGCATTTGTATCTTGTGGCCACCCACAATGTATGAATCCCTTTGAAGAAACAGAAACATAGCGGCTGAAGCACAGACATGATAATTAGGGTGCTTTACTTTTTTTAAGGAATAACTTCTGGTGGGAGAAATGCCTGTTTACATCACATTATTGCTGCTTTCCCCAATAACACATTAGACATACACACAGACACACACACACACACACACACACACACACACACACACACACACACACACACACACACACACACACACACACACACACACACACACACACACACACACACACACACACACACACACACACACACACACACCTCTGGGGGTAAGGACACACACACACACACACACACACACACACACACACACACACACACACACACACACACACACACACACACACACACACACACACACACACACACACACACACACACACACACACACACCTCTGGGGGTAAGGACACACACACACACACACACACACACACACACACACACCTCTGGGGGTAAGGACACACACACACACACACACACACACACACACACACACCTCTGGGGGTAAGGACACACACACACACACACACACACACACACACACACACACACACACACACACACACACCCACTCACGCACACACAGACACACACACACACAATGCTTCTCAGACACAGCATACAGAGATCAAATAGGTGGGAAGCAAAGAGATGGGGGCAATCAATAACCTATGGGGGTAAGGAAAGAAAGCACTGGGGCACTTAACAGAGAAGTGTCTCCACAGTACAGGACATGACAGCTGCACAACAGTATTCAGTCTGCCATTCTCAGAGCAAACTGACTCTTTAAAGACTATAATAACAGCTGAAGCAGGAAGAATAAAACCTTTCTCAGAGCAAACCTACTCCTCAAAGACTATAATAGAAGCAGGAAGAATAAAACTGCCCTCTGCAACTCAGACAGTTGACACAGTTGACTCCAAATATTTTTTGTGTCTGAAAAGGAAAGCTTGAAGGAGAGAAATTGGAGATAGCTGGCGTTTGATGGTTTTGGTTGGTGCTTTTAGTCTGATTCCCATCTTTTAAAGTAAGACATAACTGTAGGAGCTTGTTGGGACACTAGATGGCGCTCCACCTTAATTGGGCTCACACAACAAAGGGGTGAAAGTTCATACAGGTTTCAGGTGTTGCTTGACGGAGAGGGAGTGCATTTGCGGCTTTTTGACCACTTCATCTTTATTACCAAAGGTCTATTACATGTAAATTAGATGCTCTTTGGGATGTATGGACATGCTTATGGATTGGACTGTGAGAAATAGAGTTTGCATAATCAAGAACGAGAATGCAAATTGCAACGTTTATTTTACATCTAGCAAGCGCGTCAATCAAGCGCTCAGTCCTCAACCTCTCTAGGCTTTAAGTATAGACTTAGCCCATACAATGACTGACAAATGATTGACAAATAGCACAGATGCCTTCACCAACAGCAATTACAGAAGAAAAGTGTCTTTGATGACTTGTCAAGAATGTCAATCTAGGCTATGCAGTGAAGATGACATTAATACAAATACAATCAACATGGATGTCTATGTTTACCACTTCAAGAACTCAATTTAAACCCAAGACTAAATGGAATGATTGAACATGTATCATGGAACCAATGGTAAATATTGTTGGGTTGGTCCAATAAATGATTGCCTTGGAATGAAGAGCCTTGAAACCTGTACAATGACTCTAGAGCTCTTCCTCTTTATACTGCCATTTCCACTGCATTAGGAAGGGACCTGTATTGATAATGTATACATTCCCAATGAAATGAGAAAATGTGAAAGCAATGTATGGACAAGGCATATGCACTCTGCCTCTACATGTGTGGGTGTTGTACAAATAAATATGAAGGAATTGGGCAGATAAGTGGAAGTCAAGCTTACAGTAAACTGAACCCTAAATATGAAAAAGTATAAGTGAATCCTCTATACTTTGCTGTATGGAAACTAATATGGTAATCTATAATGGAAATCTAGAATGGAACCCAAAATGGAAATCTAGAATGGAACCCAAAATGGAAATATAGAATGGAACCCAGAATGGAAATCTAGAATGGAACCCAAAATGGAAATCTAGAATGGAACCCAGAATGGAACCCATAATGGAAATCTAGAATGGAACCCAAAATGGAAATCTAGAATGGAACCCAGAATGGAAATCTGGAATGATAAATTGCAGATTTGAATGAATTGAAGAGTATACCATTGTCTCTCCAACACAGAGTGAGACCGGCAGGCTCTGAGGAGGTAAACAGAACAGTTCAGTCCTGGCCAAGTCATCTGCTTGAATGCTAGAGAAAGGAAGAAGGGATCTTATCAAGGAGAGAGGAGGAACTCATTCATGCACTTAAACTGCCAAAAGCAAGTGCAGCTCAGGAGCCCCAGCCAAAGCGTGATAGGCTCGATCCATCATTGAGGAAGGCATTATCTATCGTTAGCGGAATACAAGGCCAGCCATCCCCAGTGGTGCTGGTCCAGGGAGCCAGAGCCAGCTTGCTTTCAGCCCCATCGAGGCACACACACACACACACACACACACACACACACACACACACACACTCTCTCTCTCTCTCTCTCTCTCTCTCTCTCTCTCCCATCGAGGCTGGCAGCGGAAGCCCAGCCTGCTCAGCAGAGCCGTAATCGTTATCTGCTCCATTCAGTTCAATTACAGTTTGTGTTGGACTGTTGGCGTGTGCTGCTGCACAGAGCATGGTGGGCAGCATGCTGCTCAGTGTGCATGGCACCAGCATTCATTCCTCATTCATTTAGCAGAGAATTACAGCATTCAGGGGACGTTGTTCAAGCTCAATGCCATCAGGTTTAAAGGAGCCATGTTTCAGCTTCTGTTGCATTCAGCAGATCTGATACGGAATCAACCCTCCGGGTTCGCACATAAATCTAAATGCACATGATAAATGACTAATGCAAAATCAAATCTATCAGCATTTCATGCATAAAACAGTTGAACAAAATACACACACTTTATACATTAAACATTGAGGCTTATGCTTATGCTCTTTTTTCCCCATCTGGCTGTATCAAAATCAGGTTATATAGTCTGAAGGTTATCTTGTACAAAAATACGTTGATGTTGACCTAATCTCTACGTCATCTCTACGGCATGAGCGGGTGCTGCGTGTCGCCGTTGCTATGAGACCCCCCGGTGACCTTTGGCCTCTCCCAGCCCTGGCGTATCCGGGCGATGGTGTTGTCGACGCACGGCACGATCAGGATCAGCCTGGAGACCAGCACCACGCAGGGGAGCACCAGGGACAGCATGTAGCCCGGCGGCGTCCACCACTTGTAGCTGGAGGCCTTCAGGAACTTATTCCAGCCATACAGGAAGGTGTGGGCGGTGCAGAACAGCAACGTCACATGGCCAAGTTTAGACTGAGGAGACAGGATATGACATCACATGGCGCAGTTTAGACTGAGGAGACAGGATATTACACGTCACATGACCCAGTTTAGACTGAGGAGACAGGAAGCTACAATTTAGACTGAGGAGACTAATAGGACACGTCACATGATGCAGTTTAGACTGAGGAGACAGGATATAACACGTCACGTGACCCAGTTTAGACTGAGGAGACAGGATATGACACGTCACATGGCCCAGTTTAGACTGAGGAGACAGGATGTTACAGTTTAGACTGAGGAGACAGGATATGACACGTCACATGAACCAGTTTAGACTGAGGAGACAGGATGTTACAGTTTAGACTGAGGAGACAGGATATGACACGTCACATGAACCAGTTTAGACTGAGGAGACAGGATGTTACAGTTTAGACTGAGGAGACAGGATATGACACGTCACATGAACCAGTTTAGACTGAGGAGACAGGATGTTAAAGAAGATAAGGGTTAAAGAGAGGGGAAGCTGGGTAATTGGTGCATCTCATGCAAGTATACGCACACTGGCACGTTTACAAACAGACAATGGGCCACATTCATAAAACTTGATAACAAACGAATCCCTGAATGAATAAGGAACCTGGATGTACCGCATTGCGATCATTGCATGACTGCCACTTAAAATGCAAGAACGAATAAGAATAATGTGACCAGGTTTCATGTGTTTCATGCCTAAGTGCATACCGTCAACCACACACACACACACACACACACACACACACACACACACACACCGTCAACCACATATTCCTTCATTTAAAAATGAATAAAACCACTTTGACGAATGGAGCAGCGACTGTCACATTAAGTGAGCGGCGTAAAGGCTTTTTCTTCCAGCATCAATTTAGAACTAGCTCTAAGTTTTATGAACTTTTACGAATTACACCTGCAGAATACACAAAGGAATGGCCTCCCTCCTTCCTACACGGAGGAATGTCCTCTCCTCTTTTTTCTTTTTCTCTGCCAACCTTCAGAAGTCTGTGACCACACAGACGTTTCAAGTCTCCTTTAATTAAAAAGCGAAATGGAACGATCCGATCCCAAACTCTTCTAAAACCCAAGGGCTGTATGGCTGACCTTTCAAAAAATGAAACATCCAGCCGAAAATTAACCCTCCCGTATCATAAGTGCAAGTATGGATGTCATGGTCGTAATTTATGCACCTTTAAAGTATGTCTAATAAATGAGTTAACATTTAAAACTCGGTTCCATATGGAGGGATTTCCGAGCACAAAGGCTATGCTGTTCCACCCTACTTTAAGCGTTTAAAGGATGAAGTCGCAGTGAAGCTGTCTGTGATTTGTGTGGAACGCTTTGAAGCTAAAACGCCTTTGTTCCCCAGTGTCAACAGTGCCTCAGTAGCATCCAGGGTCGTGACAAGCTCTATTTCAGATACTTGGCCTTTTTTTTTTTTAGACTCTCAGTCAGCCATTACCAATCTAAGACACTAGTTTTTTTGGAGGATTAATTTAACAAAAATAAAACATTAAATGTTTTATTATTCTAAAATGTAAACAATTGTTTGTATGGAAAAATTGTTTTTGC
>NC_137917.1:27920312-27942812 GCF_963457725.1 Sprattus sprattus
TGTCTCTGTCTCCTGTGTCCATCCCCTGTCTCCTTATCCTGTCTCTGTCTCCTGTCTCTGTCTCCTGTGTCCATCCCCTGTCCCCTGTCTCTGTCCCCTGTCTCCGTCTCTGTCCCCTGTCTTCGTCCCCTCTATCCGTCCCCTGTGTCCATCCCCTGTCTCCCAGTAACTCTCTCCTACTCTTCCCTCTCTGCTATAATCAAATAGGTGGTAAACGTCAGCAGGGAGCGCTGAGCTAGAGGTTACAAAGTAACAATGTCAACACTAATGAAACTAAACGGAACTGAGTACTGTCGGATCAGACCATGCCATAACAAAAACAAAATGTCTACAAGGACAGATGCTGCAAAAACAACATAACACATTGTGTGTGTGTGTGTGTGTGTGTGTGTGTGTGTGTGTGTGTGTGTGTGTGTAACACATTGTAACACATTGTTGCCAGCATTAGCCAGCTGGTCCTTCAGCTATTGGCCCTGATTACAGTTGGCAAAGTAAACTAGAGAGAGTGCAACACACTCTATAAAGATATACAGTATAGAGAGAATTCTGGGTAATGTAGTCTATGGTGGGACTAAACCTACACTATATAGATATTCATACCAGAATCAGAAAAAGACTATGTCTCCAGTGTATATACAGTATGTGCATATGCATATACCAGAAACAGATAAAGACTATGTCTCCAGTGTCTATAGATGGATATATATATATATATATTGTAACGTGCAGGCTGAATGCACGAAACATAAAGGGGAGGCCACGCTGGTTTAATAAGAATAAATAGTTTATTAAAAGGATAAGGCTACTTCAAAGTAAAAGGAATGCAAAAGTGTGGTGCAATTCAGTGTTGTGAGGAGTAAACCAAAGTGTCGTGCAAAGTCAGTTTAGGGGGTTAACAAACGAAAAGATAACGAGATCAAACTTTCAAACAACAACAAAGAACCAAACACCAAAGGCAAACCCAAATTCCTACGACCAACGATCAACCATCAACCATCAACCAAAATACCAAAGAGCCAAAATGCCGGGAGGACCAGAGCAGCCCTGACTGCCGGCTGGTCATGGCTTATGTAGCCCAGCTAATCAGAAACCACCTGTCCTCAATCATCCAAGCTGATCAGGAACACACCTGTCCTCAATCATCCAAGCTGATCAGGAACACACCTGTCCTCAATCACCTACTGCAGAGACAGAGAAGTGGAGACAAGCAGGCAGAGAGAACAGGCATGACACTCATAGGGCGGGGCCTAGACCCGCCAGGGTCGTAACAATATATATATATATATATCCATCTACATATATATATATATATACGTATGTACAGTTAAGAGTATGTCTCCAGCACAGTCAATGAAGAGCCATGTGCACCTTTCAGCATTCTGAACTGTAATCCAACTGAACTGGCTTATTTCACACCAAGGTAATGTAAATCCTACCAAGAGTCCCTGTTTACGGGTTAATTACTTGATACTACCATACACTTGACCAGCACATGTGTAAGGTTAGCGGGCAGCTGTGCAGTGTGCTAACCTCACTCCCAGACACCTTAGGCCACATACTAGTAATCAATATTAGCATCCAAGAGTGCTGTTAACTGCATTATCAATGTAAGCATCCAAGAGTGCTGTTGACTGCATTATCTTTTGATTTAGCATTGATTGCCTTGATTTTAGCATTGATCTCTGAGGTGTATGTGAGTGTGTGTGTATGTGTGTGTGTGTGTGTGTGTGTGTGTGTGTGTGTGTGTGTGTGTGTGTGTGTGTGTGTGTGTGTGTGTGTGTGTGTGTGTGTGTGTGTGTGTGTGTGTGTGTGTGTGTGTGTGTGTGTGTGTGTGTGTGTGTGTGTGTGTGTGTGTGTGTGAAAGAGAGAGAGAGAAAGAGTATTGACACAGAGAGGGAGACTCTTTTGTTTACTACATTATCTTTTCATTTTAGCATAGATTGCATAGGTCATTTGCTTGAACTTCTGCCTGAAGTGCCTGGTTGAGATGTTACTGTATACTATGAAGCTTTTTGTTCCTTGTAAAGACGTGTGTGTGTGTGTGTCGTGCGTGCGTGTGTGTGTGTGTGTGTGTGTGCGTGTGTGCGTGCGTGCGTGCGTGCGTGCGTGCGTGCATGCGTGCGTGCGTGCGTGCGTGTGCGTGCGTGTGTGCATGTGTGCATGTGTGTGTGAGAGAAAGAGAGAGAGAGAGACTCTTTCCCCGCCTCTCACACAGATGGTATTCAGATGTGCTGTGTTGTGTCAACAGCCCATAATGTAACACATAAAATAAAAATGGAACTGCTCTCTCTCTCACACACAGATGAACAATACTAATAAATCCTTGCTATGATAATTATGTGGAGTCCTATCGATAAATGTCCCTGTACATTTACATTTAGATGGTGGAGTATTTCACTACCTATGCTGAGCCCCCTCATTCAAACACCTCTCTTTCTCTCTCACTCTCTTTCTCCCTTTCTCTCTCCCTAGCTCTCTTTCTCTTTCACTCTCTTTCTCCCTCTCTCTCCCTGTATCTCTCTCCCTAGCTCTCTTTCTCTCTCAGTCTCTTTCTCCCTCTCTCTCTCCCTATATCTCTCTCTAGCTCTCTTTCTCTCTCTCACTCTCTTTCTCCCTCTCTCTCTCCCTGTATCTCTCTCCCTAGCTCTCTTTCTCTCTCAGTCTCTTTCTCCCTCTCTCTCTCCCTGTATCTCTCTCCCTAGCTCTCTTTCTCTCTCAGTCTCTTTCTCCCTCTCTCTCTCCCTGTATCTCTCCCTAGCTCTCTTTCTCTCTCAGTCTCTTTCTCCCTCTCTCTCTCCCTGTATCTCTCTCCCTAGCTCTCTTTCTCTCTCAGTCTCTTTCTCCCTCTCTCTCTCCCTGTATCTCTCTCTAGCTCTCTTTCTCTCTCACTCTCTTTCTCCCTCTCTCTTTTGTGGTGGAAAATCTGTAAATTGAATGTAACTTATTTGTGTGTATATTATTAACTAACAAAGCTACGGACACACTCCTACTCACAGCCAGAGCTGGACACACTCCTATTCACAGCCAGAGCTGTACACACTCCCACTCACAGGCAGAGATTAACACACACTCATATTAAAGTACTGAGCTGGCCACACACTCCTACTGACACCTACAGATGGACGCACACAAAACACACATTCATTCACTCATACAATTACACGCTCACTCACATACATGTGCATACACATAGACACACACACACACAGGCAGAAGCACTGAGGCAGACGCCCACGGGCCCTGCTTGCGCACACACCCACACACACAAATTCCGAGGAGTAAGATAACATGGCGGCCTATGTCGACCGCATGCGACTCGCACAGTTTTTGTTCAAAATGTGAAAAATGATAATGTTATATTAATCAATAGAATGTTCATAATGAGCACCATGAGATGGTTGTTACGTAGCATGAGATACTGATGTGATAAATGATTACAGCAGCCTTAAAAATTAACATATACGGCCCGAAAAACGGTGGTCGCCATAGGCCGCGCTATGCCGCGGCGAAGCCTTTCAAGTACTGGGGAAAAAAACTTATCAGAGTGTTACAGCAGGGTCAGAGACGCAGGTGCAGATGGGGAGAGTCAACTCAGCAGAAAATGGGTTGTGGGCCCACTGCAGTTAGCAGAACCATGGGCACTTCAAGGTCAGAGGGAGGGGATCAGAAGATTTAATGTGACATCAAATGTATATAAGCCATTGAAGAATTGTGTACGGGAGCTATGTCTGCAGACATGCTCAGGTTTATGACGTTGGTATTGTACTGACTAAATAAACTTCTTGATTCACACTCTGCCGGTCTGCTGGACTTTGTGAGTATTTTCACCACAAGTAACAAGAACTTAGAGTTTTAACCAGATCAGAAGACTGTATATTTTTCCTACTTTTAAACTATAAATCTGACACAACATTTGGCGAGCTAGCCAGGAGGACGGCGGTGGCAGAACCAGAGATCTGAGGGGAACAACCTGCATTTCAGAACACGGGCCCACAAATTAAAAAAAAAAAAAAAGAGGTAAGCAGAGCCTTGTATCTGCAAATTCTAAGTGTGTCTGAATGCAGGTCTCTCTCCACCCAGGTCGAAGGTAAAGCAACCGCTATCCTAAAAGAACCTAGATTAAAATTGGACATTGAGGAAAAATATATATAAATTATTGTACAAGAAGTGAGTTATGATCCAAGTCACTGGCAGAGTTTGAACCAAAATTAAGTGTAACCGTGCATGTCTTCGTCTTCCGTGCATGTCTTCGTCTTTGTCTAACCCTGTGTTGTATGTCATAAGCTTATGTGAAAACCGGAGCGAATGTCTGTGTGCTTGTAAGTGTTGAACTTTTGGCTATTTTGTTGAGGAGTGGGTGTTTTATGTGATGTTAAGATAAGATTGGGCAGTTGCGGTTTTTAAGTAAAACATGAATCATAGAACCCTGAAGTTTAGGTCATTAAACAGTTAATGTAAATTATGGAAAAGTACGGCTGGTGGTAAAACACGGAAGAGTGTGTGAAACTGTTAAACCTTTCTCTTTCGTCGAAATAGAAGGTGGTCAGTAAAGAAGTAGTTTGAGCAGTTGTAGTCCTGGTTGATGGTGAAAAACTGAAGAGGTGTTCTTGTTGAAATAGAGGATTTTGGTTCTAGACGATTTGCGCTTCCTTTGTTTGAAAAACGTGGTTGTTTGTCCAGCCGCCATTATCTCAAATGGCGCCTCACTCAACTCAAGCGTTTTTTCTAACAAGGTGCTGTAATTTGTTGCTTTACTGGTTCAGAGACGGATACATCTAATTTATAAGCTCTCCTCCCCTCTTATTTTTTCTTCTTTTCTTCTCTCCTCTCCTCTCCTCTCCTCTCCCATTTTTTCTCTTTTCTTCTCCTTTCTCCTCTCCTCTCCTATCTTCTTCTCGTAATTTGATTAAGTGATAATGTAACTCGTTTTTAGTTTAAATTCACTGATTTGCAATATTGGTTATGTGTACACTGCAATGGTTGAAGTTTTGTTGAATAGAAGTTTTGGATCAAGAGAATGTATGCTTCTTTTGTCTGAGGGCATGTTTTCTTATCCAGCGACTCCTATCTATTAGAGCATTTCACTCGTCCCAAGCGTTTTAGTTAAAAAGGTGCGTAACTTGTTGCTATATTTCATTACTGGCTCAGAGACGGATTCATCTGATATATAAGCACTTTCTTTGTTCTCCGTTCTCTCTCAGCTCTCCCCCTCCCCTCTACTTTCTCTCGCAGCCCTCCTCTCCTCTCCTCTCCTCTCCTCTCCTCTCATCTCATTTTGCCGTAATTTGATTAAGTGACAAGTTAATTCGTTTTCAGATTGAATTCATTGATTCGCAATATAATTGGACTATTTTTTGGAGATATTTATGTGTATCTAAAACTTTGTTTAAGTTTAAGTCTTAAGCCTTATGTGGCAAACTAATTATAGTCTAAAATCAACACTTTTTTATATATTTGACTAATCATTTTGCTTAATTAAGCAATACAAATATTTGATAGGTAGTAGAAACCCAGTTGTTGCAGTGTGTGAGTGTGGACCAATGCTGAAGTGAGACACAGAGTGTTTGGGATGTTTGTGTGGTAGCATAGGTCTCAATTGTCTGCATTAAACCCTAGGGGGTAAAGTATCTTGGGAAAAAAGACAAAAAAAGAAGAGAACCCATGTTCTCAACCAAGAACTGCTCCCAGTAAGGTCTACATAGGAGTTAATCGGTCAGTCACCTGATTGAGTCTCTCTGAGAAGGCCGAGTGGGAAAATGCGGGCTATTGTGATCTGAATAAGGGCTCTGATGTGTGAAAAAGCATCAAGCACCCTAAGAGTGAATGATACACATACCTAGGCCTCTGGTGAGAAAGCTATCCTCAATGGACGTGAAAACTCCCGCCGGTCGAAATATAAGACTGGTTGATTTGGGCAGACAGCACACCAGAGAGTCTGTAGTCAAAACATCACAAAGATGTTATTAACCTTCAGTTTAGAATAAGATAAAGTATTAATTCTTCCCTTTAGAAAAACAGAGTGAGTGTGAGAGCGTGTATGAATGGTTATGCTCTGTGGGTTAGGCCATAAATCAAGGGGCCTCTTGGAAGGTTACTGATAACCACTAGACTGTTCTGTAGCACCTCTGCTGTGTGTGCAGGCTTTACTGAAAAAAGAGAGAACTACAGAGAGCAGGAGCAGATATTATTTTAAGCCTGTTAGGAAGATGACATAGACCACTAATGAAAATACAAACAAAAGGTTTAATTGGAAAATAGAAGATAAGATTAAAATCCAAATATTAGTTAAAGACCTTTAAGACGTGAGACATATCACTTTTGCAACTAAAAAGAAACAATCAATAGGAAATAAATAAATAAAATAAAATATAAAAAAATAAATAAAAAATAAATAAAAAGAGTCCGACACAACTTACGACGGTTACCGCTTTCCCATCTTGTAGGGACTCCACCTGATCACTGGAGTTTCTCGGATAAGGAAAGGTCTGTGCGACCGGTCAGTTATCATACAAACAACACGTGTGATCCAATTATATATAGGGCCTCAGCTCAGTACTGAGGGTTCCCAAAAGTACAGGTAATTTCAATCAGGGGATTGAACACTAAGTAAAGGAAATAGGAAAACAGGTTTTAACTGTCTTGTGGCCGCGCTCTGCGTTTAATATAACTTTAGCTTAAGTGCTGAGGTCTTTTAAATAGGTAGGGGTCCGCTTAAACAGAGGGTTAGCTTGTTCCTAAGTAAAGGAAATAGGAAAACAGGTTTTAACTGTCTTGTCGCCGCGCTCTGCGTTTAATGTAACTTTAGCTTAAGTGCTGAGGTTTCTTAAATAGGTAGGGGTCTGCTTTAACAGAGGGTTAGCTTGCACCAGGTTTTAACTGTCTTGTGGCCGCGCTCTGCGTTTAATATAACTTTAGCTTAAGTGCTGAGGTTTTTTAAATAGGTAGGGGTCCGCTTAAACAGAGGGTTAGCTTGTTCCTAAGTAAAGGAAATAGGAAAACAGGTTTTAACTGTCTTGTCGCCGCGCTCTGCGTTTAATGTAACTTTAGCTTAGCGCTGAGGTTTCTTAAATAGGTAGGGGTCCGCTTAAACAGAGGGTTAGCTTGCACCAGGTTTTAACTGTCTTGTGGCCGCGCTCTGCGTTTAATATAACTTTAGCTTAAGTGCTGAGGTTTTTTAAATAGGTAGGGGTCCGCTTAAACAGAGGGTTAGCTTGTTCCTAAGTAAAGGAAATAGGAAAACAGGTTTTAACTGTCTTGTCGCCGCGCTCTGCGTTTAATGTAACTTTAGCTTAGCGCTGAGGTTTCTTAAATAGGTAGGGGTCCGCTTAAACAGAGGGTTAGCTTGCACCAGGTTTTAACTGTCTTGTCGCCGCGCTCTGCGTTTAATATAACTTTAGCTTAAGTGCTGAGGTTTCTTAAATAGGTAGGGGTCCGCTTAAACAGAGGGTTAGCTTGTTCCTAAGTAAAGAGAATACGTAAACAGACTTTACGTTTTAACGGTTAATTAGCGTGTAATTAAGTGTAAATAACGCATGTAAATTTGCTATTGTATTTTTTGTATAAAGGATCCGTGGATATTGTTGTCACAGTGAATACAGGTAGGTATAAACGGCATTGTCATTTAATATCTGTACATTGTATTTGTTGGTTAGGGACTTGCTGCTATTATTAGAAAGATTAGTGAAACTGATAGCTATAAAAGATTGTTAAAAGTTTGGAAGGTGATTTTGTGGAAAGCTTAGTGACGGTTGATAAAATTCCGCTTGACCGATCAGTTAGCTTGCCAACAACACTAGTGATTATTATTCATCTATCCTGTGAGGCCTGAGCTGAGTGCTGGGGCCTCCCAGAATACGTGAGGTTGAAACGCGTAATTCATATTAAATATTGAAGTGTACACGTCGCTAGGAAGACATCACAACCGCGACATAAAAAAAAAAAAAAAAATTGTATACAAGCTGATGTAAATTCTGTTATTGTTTGTTTTTGTGAAAAGGATCCGTGGATACCGCTGTCACAGAGGTTACAGGAAGGTATTCACGGAAACGGTGTGGAGAACGTATGCATTGTCTTTGTCTGATAGGGACCTGCTGCTATATGATAATTTGTATTATTATTATACCATATATATATATATATATATATGTATATTATACTTTATTATTATTATACTCGATGTGTTAACTAGTTGGAAAGATTGAAATTCATGATTGGAAGTTGGTTATAGTTTGGAAATTGAATACATTTACATGAAAAATTGAATATATTGTAAGAATCGGGAATACATTAGTGACGACTAAAAGATAAAATTAAAATTGAAAATTTGAACATAATAAATAAATAATTAAGTACATTTTAGAATCAATGTAAACTGTGCGGTGGATAATTAACTTAATACCAAGCACTACAACGCTAGTATATTACCCCCACCACATAGCTTACATTTTCATACAGCTAAGTATTAGGAATAAATAGGAACACTGCATAGTGGGCCCAAACAGGGTGGTCGCTGACTCACGACTGTGCCTAACCATATGCCCCTGTAAAGATACGCATTAAAGACAAATCAAACAAATAAGAATACATTTAAGCCAAACGTCACAGCGAACAAAATACACGAGCGACAAATTCTTAAACTCATTAGCCAACAGGGTGCCATAAGGATTTCTGGGTGTCAAACAGGATAGAGAAACAGAGAGAGCAGTGAGTGGCAGAGGGGCTTCTCCAATGCAGATGAGCATTAACCGCCATCTTGAACATTAATATATATATATATAGTCTTGCATGAAAGAGTGGCATAACAGAACTGCAGGAGACAAACCATAGCCGAGAGAAGGAACCTTCAGTGTGGCCCTTTGTGACGAGATAGAAGCAAATTCCTAAACATTACAAAGCAATAGACACCAGTAGCAAGAGGAAAGTAAAGAGAACTATAGAAAGAGAGGTATTGAGAAGGTTTGACAACAGAGGAACAGACAGCAACAGTTAGCCAGAGCTATGCAGAAAACAACAATAACGGAGGGAAAAGGTGAAAAAGAGAATGTGAAGGAAAAGAGCTATCAGAAGACACAGCGCACTGCTCCACCATGTCCTTCCAGCCCACCTCATTATCCAGGTGAGAAGAATCTCTTCAGAACAGGACATTGTCCCATCACCACACTCCAAGGAAAAATAGATAATCACCAGAAAGACCAGAAAGAGAGAGGAAGAGCACCCACAACTGCATCAGCCATACAACAACAACAAGAGGTCTACAGCAGCCGGAACAGTAATGCCAACAGCATTGTCAGTGTATATGAAATTGAAGGAGAGGCCACATCCACCCCCAATGATGAGAACAGAAGATTGTATCAAAGAAGAGTGAGGTCTGGAAACCTTTTGACTGACAACCAAGACAGGAGGGATCACCCAAGAGGAGAAAAAGAAGAACTGAATGGACTAGAAGAAGAGGTAATAAAGCTGGAAAAAGAACTTCAAGGACGACAAGAGCGAACCCTGGCCACAAGTGGCACATGGCGTGAGACAGAAAGAAACAGAAGAGAACCCATGCAGGCCAAGGCACGGAGGAGCGAAAGCCTGTTAAACTCCAGCCAGCCACAAGAGCATGAGGCACAGCACTATGGGGAGACGGCAGAGGACAGAGATGGGTGGACTAAACGGTCTCAAGAACAAGACACATCCGTGGAGAGAATGAAAGTGATTATCCATAAACTATCAGAAGGAATACAGCAACTGAGAAACCTGATGACTGAACATAACAGTGGCAGCCCATCAGAACTAAGAAGAGCATATTCCAGTGAAAGGACGTCAACCCCCACACCACCAGTCATTGGGAAAAGGAATGCAGCACCCTCTGGACACCAACGACAATATGGGCAAACTCGAAACATGCAGGTGCGGCTGAATGGCACAGTAACAACCGACTTTTCTGATTGCACTATTGATGATGCCTTATCAAGAGCCCCGCCCGATTATGCCCACTGCATTACTATGGGGGCTTGTCGAAAACACCCGTCCACTCACAAATCCTGTGATGAGGAGAAGACAGACCAGTGGCAGGTAATAGACGAGAGGACATTTTCAGGATGTGCCCAAGAGTGGTTGCGGTTTTCAGAGCATTATCGAAAAGAGAGGCGAGAAATAGATGAACAGAATAAAAACCTGAACACTAAATTGAGTCATCTTCAAATAAGAGAACTGGTTGAACATAAGAAGGACAAGGAAAAGGTGAAACCCCAAAGCCATATGATAACAATGACACCAGCCACAAGATCTCAGCCAGAGGGATTAACCTCGTCCGCTCCAGTGATACCTCAAGTTTCCAGAAACTCCTCGGACACCAACGGAACAGGAACAAAGCAAACGGTAACACCTCAGGCATCCACAATCATTCCATTAGTGCCACCCATTCATGTGTATGGGTACCAACCAAGAGGCAGAGGAGGACCTATGCAACGAAGGGGTAAACCATGGGAAAGACACCAATACTCTTGGAACCAACGTTCCCAGACAAATACCAACCCAATTAAAGAACCTAAAAATAAATGTTGGGGTTGCGGGCAAATGGGTCATCATAGGAAAGAATGCCCAATCAACCCATGGGGAAACACAAACACAACCAACATCCACCGCTAGGGGTGCCTGGAGGTGCTAGAGGGGAGAACGATTCTACCAAGTATTTAAACAAAGTCTCAAGACGAGCCTACCATTCCGGTGATGATACACGACCAAGAATACACCTTTATGGCACCTGCACACTAGTGCAACGTAATCAGGCACTGGAAAAATAGCACAAACCTTCCCCTCTCCACGTCAAGATGGAAGATGCGAAAACCATGGACGGAAGACAACCAGGGGAACACCAACACTGGCATATCATTGCATCCTAGGGTGCGATGAACAATGACAATGATAACGCACATGATGATCAACAAAAATATGTACATCGACAATCAAGACATACATATGGAAACCCCTGGAGCGGCTATAAAGGTCAACATATCTACTGAAACATGAAGGTTTCCGGGTTTGTAATTCCACCCCTTTTTGGACTACATATGCTGGAAAGACACAGACCATGTGAACTCGGACCGGTAGTGAAAGCAGCGCTAGAAAAAACAGGAATGGATGCCCATCAACAACCCGTACATCCATCTCTCCCCAACCAAGAGACTACACAGCACAGACACTGGATGAGGCGATGGTGGAAGTAGAATTGATAGACAAGAGAGAGTGCCCCCTCAGATGATGTCAGCTCCCTAACACAAAGAAGTGTTACATAGGTACCCCAGGAAATTTGATCAAAGAACAAAACAGATTTAGGGCTTATTAGGACCAACACCACCACTACTGGTTAACCAATAGCTTTAAAAAAAAAAAAAAAAAAACATAAAAAGAAAAACAACATTCACTCAAACAACAGGCCATAGAAGGAATCAGGCCCACAATTAAAGGCTTAATGGGAGCCGTGGTCCTGAGAAAAACTAAAAGTCCCTGCAATAGACTAATTTTCCCCATTCCAAAGCCACATTTAAAGAACACCACTTGGTGCAGAATTTGAGATGAATTAATTCCATTATAGAGACTGAGGCCCGGTCGTCCCCGTCTCACACACGTTGCTCTCCAACATTTCGCCAGACATCAAAATCATTCTGGTCATCTCTCTAGCCTGGTGCACTCAGATTCACAGTTCCTGTTTGCATTCACCTATAAAGGTGAGCAGCATACCTAAATTCGTTTAACACAAGGGGTCTAAAATAGACTCAAAATCTAGCAATAAATCTGCAATCACTTGATTGATCAAATTACAGTCATAAAGTGTGCGTATGGTTTGCTTCTGTGTTGTCCCATAAAGAGACAATATGAGAAAAATTCACAATTTAATTGCATTAACTAATGATGGACATAAAATAAATAACTATGAGTTTGTCAGCTACAGGTGGAATACCTGGGCAGACAACTTCAGGGGGGTAAGAGACTGATAACCCCATCTCAAATTGAAGCTGTGACCAAGACTCCAAAACCACAAACAGTGGGGCAAATGCTTCTTTCTTGGGCATAACAGGGTACAGCCAGCCGTGGAATTGTGACTATGCTTTTAAGAAAGCTCCCTTGAAGGCTATGATAAGAACAGCAAATAAAATAAACAACATAGCCCTGTTGCATAGGCAACATTGAAACCATTAAAAGGAGATACACGCCCAGCATTAGTGAACCCCAAATTCCATTTTTATGAAACAGAGAGATCAGGATTTGCAAACACTGTGTTTAAACAAGGAACAGCAATAGGCAACCAGGCATGGGCATAATATATGGTTGATATGGTTGTCATCTGGGATTCATGCAGAAGAAAGGGCTTTATTACAGCAAAAGACCCGGTGTGAACGTGAAGCCACTCGGTATTACCGAGAGGGCCCTGGAAAAATACTTTGGGATGGCAGCCAAAGATACCTTATTCTGCCCAGAACCTTTGTTCTACCCAGCACACTCTTGGACTAAGCTATTAGAAATGCACATGGTAGGGACCAGTGTGCAGGGGGGAGGTAATAGAGAAGGCTGGCTTATGGAGATATGACTCAAACATTTTTTTGTTTTTTGTTTTTGTTTTATGTTGACTCCTCACTCCTGAAGTAGTGACAATGGACCACATTTCAGAGACACCCAGAATAGCTTTGAAAATGTTGGGGATTAACAGTATATCAGGCCAATGGAACCTTGAAGGCCAAGCTGGAAAAATAATAGCAGTTAAACAGGAAAAAGTAGGCTCAATTGGGTGAATGCATTGTCACTAACATTAATGTCTATAAGAACATTAACAAACCGAACCACATACCTAACACCGCATGAAATGCTAACGGGTCGACCCATGCACTATGTCATACTTTAGTGGTTCATGTAAGGGACCATCACGGGAACAATTGGAAAATGAAATGTCTGATTATGTAACACCTCTGACTAAAATCCACAAAGGTATATTTCAACAGATAAACTGGGGACAATAACATGGACCCTCAGATGGAGACATCAGTGAAGGCTGATCGGGGGAGGTCCAGAAAAAATCAAGTGGTCCCCAACACAGCTCAGCTCCCAATCGTGACGACATCCGGAGATAAAGACTGGTTCCAGCAGACGGCCGCCAGCAGAATGGACCAAGTGTTATCCACAGCCCCTACCGACAATAGTCAGACATCAGGTGTCTACAACCCAGCTGCAGGGATCTACGGCCAGGGGGGCCCAACTCATCAAGGTTACTATGACCCAGTGACCACAGCTCAGTCCCCAGGTCCAAGCAACAACACTTCTGGAATTGCGATTCAGACCATCAGTTGTGTTTTGACAATCCCAAGTCCAGGCGATCATGATGACCATCCAGCTTCATCTCCAAACAACAACAAGCTATCCACTCCCGACCCGAGACAACAACCACAGTCCACATCGTCCCCAATAACGAACAGTTTTAAAGTAACAATGACGTCAGCTGAAAACAACAAGGCCTCAGGGGGTTACGGGACAGTATGCAAAATCAAGGTACCTGAGGAGGAACACCAAAATACACCTCACGAACCAGAGCTGGAGGAAGACCAGTCCAGACCAAACACCCCAGAACAGAACGAAGAACAGCTGACAAGGGCAATTGTAAAAAAGGTGGCACAGATGCCATTAGATGACCACGTAGTCATTGCCATCTTGGAGAACGTTTCTACCCTACCAATGCTAGACCTGCAAAACATCAAGGGCCTACTAGGGCCAATGGAGAGAATCCTGATACAGCAGATTAGGAGAAGGAAGCTGTATTCAGAGCAAAGAGCAAGGGACAGACTTGATCAGAAAATCCTGCAAGCAGAAGCTTATGCGCAATTGCAGACTGTCAGGTTGGGTAAAGTCATTCATCAGCTGACTACATTAAAGGAGGAGAATAACTTGCTCAGACTCATCATACAAATGGCTGGACGGCACTACCAAGAATTGTGGGTTCAGATGGAGACTCTCCAATGCAAAAATCAAGAGTCAATCACAGCGACCGACCAGGACCCTCAAACCGAAAAAGAGTAAATCTGGCGAAGTGGAGACGGGGATAGGTGGGTTTGCATGGACACCCATGTGTGAACAAGGTGTGTGTCTGTGCGAATCTGCGGAGTAATACCTTGAAAAATGGTTTGGTTTTTTGTATGTTTAGTTTAAGTGATGATTTTCTTATCCTTTCGTTAATATCTTTATTTTCTTTAGTTGAATATACCAGAACTGTTATTTCTAGGTTCTTTAACATTTTTGTTTCTTTTATTTGAACATTTACTTTTCATGTCTTTTGCATTTACTGGTTTTCTTTTATGGTAGTACGCATAATTATAGTATTAATCTATTGAGTAGACTTCTAACTATATGATGAAGGATAGGATGTAATCATGACATATATTTACACAATACAATTATAAATACTCATTACAAATATTCAACATATTCACAATATATTATGAATTCCCATAATGTGTCATGTATTGAGTTAGAACAATGTAGTGCATAGAGACATAGATTACTTTAAGGGTATCGGGATTTAGGGGTTATCGGGACGTAGCCCCACACGCAAGAAAACAGAAGCCATCATGTTGGATGAAAGATCCTCCATATGATAGTAGTTAAACGCTTGCTATAATCAGTCTTAACTAGCTATGCTATAATCAGTCTTAACTAATTATGCTTTAATCAGTCTTAACTAATTATACTATAACCAGTCTTAACTAAAAAAAAAAAATACTATAACCATTCTTAACTAAATATATTGCATGTAATAGATGTAGAGATGATCCACCAGGGTGTACTTGATGAGACTATTAAAGTCTCAAAGGAGGGAAATGTGGTGGAAAATCTGTAAATTGAATGTAACTTATTTGTGTGTATATTATTAACTAACAAAGCTACGGACACACTCCTACTCACAGCCAGAGCTGGACACACTCCTATTCACAGCCAGAGCTGTACACACTCCCACTCACAGGCAGAGATTAACACACACTCATATTAAAGTACTGAGCTGGCCACACACTCCTACTGACACCTACAGATGGACGCACACAAAACACACATTCATTCACTCATACAATTACACGCTCACTCACATACATGTGCATACACATAGACACACACACACACAGGCAGAAGCACTGAGGCAGACGCCCACGGGCCCTGCTTGCGCACACACCCACACACACAAATTCCGAGGAGTAAGATAACATGGCGGCCTATGTCGACCGCATGCGACTCGCACAGTTTTTGTTCAAAATGTGAAAAATGATAATGTTATATTAATCAATAGAATGTTCATAATGAGCACCATGAGATGGTTGTTACGTAGCATGAGATACTGATGTGATAAATGATTACAGCAGCCTTAAAAATTAACATATACGGCCCGAAAAACGGTGGTCGCCATAGGCCGCGCTATGCCGCGGCGAAGCCTTTCAAGTACTGGGGAAAAAAACTTATCAGAGTGTTACAGCAGGGTCAGAGACGCAGGTGCAGATGGGGAGAGTCAACTCAGCAGAAAATGGGTTGTGGGCCCACTGCAGTTAGCAGAACCATGGGCACTTCAAGGTCAGAGGGAGGGGATCAGAAGATTTAATGTGACATCAAATGTATATAAGCCATTGAAGAATTGTGTACGGGAGCTATGTCTGCAGACATGCTCAGGTTTATGACGTTGGTATTGTACTGACTAAATAAACTTCTTGATTCACACTCTGCCGGTCTGCTGGACTTTGTGAGTATTTTCACCACAAGTAACAAGAACTTAGAGTTTTAACCAGATCAGAAGACTGTATATTTTTCCTACTTTTAAACTATAAATCTGACACAACACTTTCCCTGTATCTCTCTCCCTAGCTCTCTTTCTCCCTCTCTCTCTCTCTCCCTGTATCTCTGTCTAGCTCTCTTTCTCCCTCTCTCTCTCCCTGTATCTCTCCCTCTAGCTCTCTTTCGGTCACTGTGAGACTGCATATATAGGTCGTATACAACAGAGAGTGAACTGGTGATCACCCATTATTATGACATGTTTTTTTCAATATAGAATGAGGGGAATCAGCTTCAGCTCCTGCTTCTGTTCCTGCCGTATTGATTCTCTTTTAGTGGCGTTGATATCAAGTGTTCGTTCAGGAGCTCCTAGATGTAACAGGCACAAGTGATTAAAGGCTTGTTCGTTCAGGAGCTCCTAGATGTTACAGGCACACACACACACACACACACACACACACACACACACACACACACACACACAAGTGATTAAAGGCTCATGCAGCTTTGTTGGAATTCAGCATACAGGTTTTGGTGAGTGCCTCTCTCTCTCTCTCTCTCTCTCTCTCTCTCTCTCACTCTCTCTCTCTCTCTCTCTCTCTCACTCTCTATCTCTCACTCACTCTCTCTCTTTCTCTCTCTCTCTCTCTCGCGCTCTCTCTCTCTGGGTTGGATATATAAAAGTGATTACATAAACAATACATATATGAGTGATTACATAAACAATACATACATCTATAGACAGGATACATATCAGAAGGGGAAAGGGAGAAGTGGTAACAATAATACATATTAATTATAATCAGGGGATTAACAACATTAACAGACATGAACATACATGAATTTAATTAATTTATGGGCTGTCCCTCAGTTTATGACAGGAGGTTACATTTTATTTCTCTCTGTCTCTGGCTCTCTCTCTCTCGGTTTCTCTTTCTCTCTCTTTCTCTCTCTTTTATGCACCCTTGAAGCGCTCCATGTACCCAAATCTTGAATTCAATATTTAATACGTTTTGTATGAGCGCAGGGAAGGCAAGACCCGCTGGCGGCTGATGTAACTGAGAACAGCGGCCCCATTATTGCGCTTCCCGAAAAACCCAGCTTCTACCGCTAATGGCGTTACCGGAGTTCCATTTAGCGGAGGAAACTTCCATTTACTCCTGATCTTTAGCAATGCACACACGGTTTTCCTCCGTAGGACCCAAATATCGACACCATGCGCTCATGGGCGCTGACGAGCATAGGACGTAGCAGGCTAGACCTCGTACTCCATACGAAGGTGCATCATTGGCCAAGCCGAAAACACTGTCCCACGATCTTCTGATTGTTATTCGGTAAAGTGAGAGATACCCAGAGTTGTGCAGTTCTGTGAGACTGTGCTCATTCACATAGACCGGCATTATATGCTACTTCCATTAAAAGCGCAATCTACATCGGATTGCAAGCAGACAGACAGACGGAGGGACAGAATAACAGACAGACAATTGACAATTAACCTGCTACATGTTTAAATACCAAATTGTTACTATCTATGACTTTTTAATTTTTTTAATTTGTATTATTCATTCGTACTAATTGTGATTGTACATTTTCTGTAAACATGCTTTGGCAACGTTGTATTGTATGCAGTCATGCCAATAAAGCCTTTGAATTTAATTGAATTGAAAGAGAGAGAGAGAGAGAGAGAGAAAGAGAGAGAGAAAGAGACAGAATATCAGACAGACAATCAGACAGAAACAGGGCGAGAGAGAGAGAGAGAGAGAGAGAGAGAGAGAGAGAGAGCGAGAGAGAGCGCGCGTTAAATATTTTAACCCGCCCCCTTACTGAGGTCTGCACAAAAAAAATGCAGTTTCAGTACCACGGCTGGAGGACAGCGCCAGCTCCGTAGGCAGTTGGCGTCAGGCACACACACAGTCACACACACACACACACACACACACACACACACACACACAGTGAATGAGGAGCTTCTTGAATGCGCTTCTTCCCTTAAACGTCTGAAAGTAATACCTGAAATTACAAAACATGCTAGTCTTTGCTCTCAAGGATGCAGCCACAGTCCGGTCCAAGTGCGTGTTTCTGTTAAGATTCAACTTTGTATAAACCCATAGACATACAGATGGAAGCTTCTACGGAGTATGCAGGGTAACGTTGTCTATACAAAAAAAGGGGTACACGTATCGCGATGCTGTTATGATAGAATGGTAAAAGTCTTTCTCCCTTTCTCTCTCTGTGCCCAATTCATTCGGAAAAGCGGACGAAAGGCTCCCCTTCACCCTCCCTTCTGCTCCTTCTCACAACCAACGGACTCCTTCCAGACAGAGGGAGAAAGAGAGAGAGGGAGAGAGAGTTAGAGAGAGAGAGAGGGAGAACGAGAGATAGAGAGTTAGAGAGAGAGAGATAGGGAGAACGAGAGATAGAGAGAGAGAGAGAGAGGGAGGGAGAACGAGAGTTAGAGAGAGAGTTAGAGAGAGAGAGAGGGAGAACGAGAGATAGAGAGAGAGTTAGAGAGAGAGAGAGAGCGAGAAAGAGAGAGAGAGAGACAGAGAGAGAGAGAGAGACTGGTTTGAAATTCTCTGCGCAGGTCACGGATTGATCATTTCTTTCCGCGCGGGTACAAGAACCCTGAGAGCGTGATACACGACTCACTGTTCCGAAAAGGACCTCGCACTTGTGAAATCTAAATACCAGTGAGCGAGCGCCGTGGATTGGAGCATATCAGACCCACTTGTGCAAGATGCAGCTAACGAGACAGGCGAAGTGAAACATCTCCTGCGACACGCGGAAATCCCGCTCGTAGCCATTTAATTACTGGAAGGATTTAAAAGAGCTGAACTGAGAGTCTGCATTGGAGTCGGCAGCCAACGGGTCTGTGGCGAATGTTTTGAATTCGATCCCAAGGCAAAGCCGCACATTCTGCCTGGGCAGATTTACTGCGCGCCCTGCAGCTGTCAACCAAACTCACCGACGGCATTAAGTGGATAGGTGGCTTACGAGGGGTTCCGGGCGCATGATTTTGGACTTCGTGGACCAACACTGCAAAGCATCAAACTTCTGGACAGTATTAGAAAATAATTACCCGCCTCTGCTCTAAGACAACATTCTCCGTGCGTGAAGCGTGCTCGTCTGAAGAGAGGGAGATCTGTGTTTAGAAGAAAAAGAGGGGGTCTGTGTTTAAACGGGGCCATCCTCAACTTCCTTGTAAAATCCCGGATTTGCATTTTAATAACCCGCGACAAGGATGCCACGCGTGGTCGGATCCTAGGAGTCCCCTAACAGCACGAGTCTCCAAGTATCGGAAAGGACCGGAGAGCAGAGCATCAGCCCTTCGGGTTTTTGGGGGGGCTGAGGGGGCAGACTACCCGGTGGTGAAAGGACCGGAGAGCAGAGCATCAGCCCTTCGGGTTTTTTGGGGGGGCGGAGGGGGCAGACTACCCGGTGGTAATTTGCTTGCAACCGGCCTCCACCATCCCGATCCTCCGGATCGCAAAGAAACATACCGGAACGTTCTACTTCTACATAGTTCTACCTATGGGCGCCTACAACAGGCTCACATGGCGTGCTACTACCTGGTTATAAGCTCTACGCACCTTAGCAAGGGTCACTATCGGAACATTAAGGGGGTGTTTCGGGGACCACTATGCGGGACCAACGGCGTAGAATCACCGGTGAGTCAGCCGCTTATTTTGCACTTCATGAACCTACACACAGCAGTTGCAAACTTGAGCCCCCTCAGAGGAATGTCGGGGTAACAAAGTGCGGACACCACGCACACACAGAGTTTTCTGACCACAGGCTTTGCTTGTTGGAGCAGGTGACATTGAGTGACAGGAGTGATGGGGTGCGTCTGACACACTGCCCCTTGCGTCCCTCTGCGTGTGTGCGTGTGTGTGTGGGTGTGTGTGTGTGTGTGTGAGAGAGAGTGTGTGTGTGTTTGCTTGTGTGTGAGTGTGTGTTTGTGTGAGAGCGTCTGAAACGCTGCCCCTTGCGTCCCTCTGCTTGTGTGCGTGTGTGTGTGTGCGTGTGTGTGTGTGTGTGTGTGTGTGTGTGTGAGTGTGTGTTTGAGTGTGTGTGTGGTGGCATTCATGGGTGTGTTAAGTAGGTTACTGTTGGCAAGTTCAACAACACAACCATGCCATTACGTTTTTACTGAGCTGACCCAGAGCTTGCTTTCACGTAGTTACACTGCTCACACGACATTTCTTTATGTTTGAGCAGGAAGCGGACTCGAAACAGAACACGCAATTTCCTCCGATAACAGATGTAAATGAAGAAAAAGTAGACCGATTATGGTTCCCTTTCGCTGTTACAGATGATGACTTACTGAAGTAGTTGGTATTCTGAAATATTTGTCTGTGATGTTGAGCCATTCAGTAAAATTATTTTAACATATGGGTAGTTATACATATGACATGGTGACCGCATCAGATGTCGACGGGCACACAATAGAGTTATCTTTGTGTATAGTTACTTGCCACCAAGGTGAAGGCTAAGCTCCTTTATTCGTCTAGAGTTGCAGTCTATAAAATGGCATCGAATTATTTTAATATAAGTATCTCTCCAGGTCATTCAACACTGGACGCTTTGAACTTAACATTCATTTACAGAATCTGATCATGGTTGGGCAATTAAGCTATAGGCTCAGTCCTTCTTGATAGGGTTACCATGGAGATGAAAACTCAGAAAGAGGAGAAAAGTGGACAGAATAAAGAGAGAGTAGTGAGACAGAAAGAGAGAGAGAGAGAGAGAGACAGACAGAAAGGAAAGAAAGGGAATGAAAGTAAAAGAGGAGAATAGACACAGATGAGAGGATGAGGAAGGGACAGAAAGAGGAAGAAGGTGGAGAGAGGGAGAAAAGGAGTAGAGTGAGAGGAGAGCGTACACAAGACACACACAGGTGAAAGAAAGAAACCCATTGTCAAAAAAACAACACATATGTTTCCTACAGGGAAAATGCATAGACCCATGGCCAATGACAAGAGAGAAAGCATGTGTAGGCATGCTGTGTGTGTGTTGGAGTGTACTTGTGTGTGTGTGTTGCTGTGTGTGTGTGTGTGTTGTTGTGTAGTTGTGTGTGTGTGTGTGTGTGTGTGTGTGTTAGTGTGCTTGTGTGTGTGTGTGTGTGTGTTGTTGTGGACGTGTGTGTGTGTGTGTACTTGTGTGTGTGTGTTGGTGTGTACTTGTGTGTGTGTGTTGTTGTGTGCTTGTGTGTGTGTGCTGGTGTGTACTTGTGTGTGTGTGTGTTGGTGTGTACTTGTGTGTGGGTAGACATGTTCTTGGTTGCCTTGCCCTGGTCATATTAACTCGCCCACGCCCTGCCTTCATGCCGGCACGTTTGGCCTCTGTGGTCATGTTTGTGTGTGTGTGTGTGTGTGTGTGTGTGTGTGTGTGTGTGTGTGTGTGTGTGTGTGTGTGTGTGTGTGGCCTCTGTGGTCGTGTTTGACAAAGTTTTTAAATTTCTCAAATCACTTTATTCATTAATTATGGATCAATGGGCCTGCCGTACACATTTCCATCACAAAGACTCTTTTGTTCCCAGGATAAAGCGCCTGACTTTTAGTGTTTCATCCAACACATAAAACTCTCCATGATTTAATCGTCTTCCCCACTGTCTGTCTGTCTGTCTGTCTGTCTGTCTGTCTGTCTGTCTGTCTGTCTGTCTGTCTGTCTGTCTGTCTGTCTGTCTGTCTGTCTGTCTGCCTGTCGGTCTGTCTGTCTGTCTGTCTGTCTGTCTGTCTGTCTGTCTGTGTGCCTGCATGCCTGTCTGACTGTCTGTCTGTCTGTCTGTCTGTCTGTCTGTCTGTCTGTCTGTCTGTCTGTCTGCCTGCATGCCTGTCTGACTGTCTGTCTGTCTGTCTGTCTGTCATCTCACTCTATGTGTGTGTGTGTGTGTGTGTGTGTGTGTGTGTGTGTGAGTGTGTGTGTGTGTGTGTGTGTGTGTGTGTGTGTGTGTGTGTGTGTGTGGTGTTATTGTATTGTGTTACTCCGTTAAATGTGGCTTTTCCCCCTCTGCACACGCCATTTTAATTCACAGTATTTCAGTGCTAATGCCAGTAAGGACCAGTAATGCACTCATGCACTCAAACCTGCCACACACACACTCATATACTCAGACCCTAACACACACGCGCACTCAGGCTCCCACACACTCACACTCACACACACACACACACACACTCACTCTAAAATAATGACTTACAGGAACTATTTAGCTCATGCACCATCTGCTGAAAGGAGGAATTGACTTTAGTGGGGAGATGCTGAGAGAGAGAGAGATAGAGAGAGAGGGAGAGAGAGAGAGAGAGTGAAACATGGATATATCTGTCTCGGTCTATCTGTGTCTATCTATCTATCTATCTATATATTTGTCTGTCTATCTGTCTATCCGTGTTTATCTATCTGTCTATATATCTGTCTGTCTATCTGTCTATCCGTGTCTATCTATCTATCTATCTATCTATTAGGGCTGTAACGATACACCTACCTCACGATTTGATTCGTATCACGATTCTTGACCCAAGGTTCGATACACCCCACGATATTATTATTATTATTATTATTATTTATTTTGCCTCGCGATTTTTAAAATATATTTTCTAATTCACATTAGAATAAGTATGAGCTATAAACATTCAACAAACTTCGGAACCTGTTATCTATCTGCAGAGCAAATGTCAGGCTCATACAAAAACATTAACGTGAATTAATTGATGCTAA
>NC_137917.1:27963460-27968460 GCF_963457725.1 Sprattus sprattus
CGAGGACGACCTCCAGAGGAGACCCAGCCTCCGAGCCCTGCCGTCCCACTCTCCTTCACCCTCCCAGGGGCACGCGCACCTCGGCAGTCCCCTAAGTCCCCCGGAAAATCTGGAATTAAACGAGGCCAGGGCACGGATGGAGGACAGGAAAGAGAGGGAGAAGAGGAAGGAGGGATGGAGTGATGAAACGGTGGAGAAAGAGAAAGACACCTCGTCGAGAGACAGCTCCTCTCACACTCGGGAGCGTGTGTGTGTGTGTGCCCATGCTGTCTCTTACCCGAACGACTTTCATCCTCCCTGCGAGTGTGTGTGTGTGTCCGACCCAGAGAAACCCCACGCAGGCCCTCAGATGCACTCGACCCACATTCACCCCCACAAGCACACACACACACACACACACGCTCCTTCCCAGGAGCTACGAGGACTGGATGTTGAGGCAGATCCTGTTTGGGACACAGCAGAGGCGGGTGGACAAGGGCACGTGTGTAAATCAGGCTGCCACAACTCCGAGGAGGAGGAGGAAGAGGAGGAAGAGGATGAGGAGGAGGAGGAAGAGGAGGAGAAGGACGGCTCGTTCATCAGTGTCCTGGCCAAAGACGGAGGGCCGTCTCTCAGGTGGCCCTCGGAGCTGCTGCGCCACACACACACGGAGCCGCGTCTGCCCTACAGCTGCAACCCCTGCCACGCTCGGACGCACACACACACACACCGCCTCTACACACACACGGAGGACGCACACACACGCCACATTACCCCCGCCGCAAGCGAAGACGCGATCGCTAATCTCACACCGACACAAGACACGGTGTGCTGTGTGACACCCGACGCACACGACGAGACGTCCTCCCATATCACGTCAACATCGGAGACACACACACACTCAGGAACAGCTGAAGCAGAGACACACACACACACAGGAACACCTGAAGCAGAGACACACACACACTCAGGAACACCTGAAGCAGGAGAAGACACACACACACACTCCAGAACACCTGAAGCAGAGACACACACACACTCCAGAACACCTGAAACAGGAGAAGACACACACACACACTCCAGAACCCATGAAACAGGGGAAGACTCAACGGCACCATGCAAGCACACACACCAGAAAAGGAAAAGAAGGCCTGGTGAAGACTGCACAGACAGCCCCGTCACACACACCACGCTTACACACCTCAAAATGGCCCCACATGCAAACACACACATGCTGTTCTCACGGAGACCGAGCACATTGGCACACACACACAAACACACTCCCACACACACGTTGCTCTCACAGAGCACAGGCACATTGGCACGAACGCACCTCAAGCGGAGAAGCACAGCGGAGGAGGAAGACTTGGGATTGGGATGCCGAGACGCACCAGAAATGGAGGATGTGTGTGTGACGAAAGAACTCAAGCGTCCATCGCCTCTGACCAGGTCCAAGCGCCGCAAGCACAGGGAGAGGAAGACGAAGGAGGCGGCAGACACGAACACACACACACACACAAACTCAAAGTGTGCTTCTGATCAGAGGGACCCAGAGGCAGACACGAACACAGAGCGCGATGAAGGACAGCGAGGAAGACCACACGCGAGGAGGAAGAGGAAGAGAGCCGCGGAGGAGGGGCTCCAGAGTTCCACCCGCGTTACCATGACGATGCCGCCGGAGCAGCGCAGCCTGAGGAGCGTGGTGGTGATGAAGTCCTTCTCCGCTCCGCCACCGAGCAAGCGGAGGACGAAACGCCGCGCCGAGAGGAGGACGGCCAAAGCTCTGCACCTCGAGCGATGGGTGCCCTTCTCCCCTGAACCCCCCCCCTCCGGCTGCTCGGAGATGACACTTGACGACTTCAGCTGGAGTGACGACTTTGACGTCTATAGACAAGATGACAGCTACGATGACAGCTACGAGGTGACGTCCAGAGGCAGGCACAGTTATGAAGACCGAGAGACAGAGATGCACTGTGACGAGTGGGATGACCCCTCGCACGCCCGGGTCGTCTTTCAGCCCTCCTGGAGTCGAGGCGACAGTCAGCCCCACTCTTACATCTGCGTGCCGAGCTACAGCCCTGGCTTCAGGCACTGTAGGGACAGCCTCAACAGTGAAGGACCCCACAGATTGGTGACAACAGACAGGCATTGTAGGGACAGCCTCAACAGTGAAGGACCCCACAGATTAGTGACAACAGACAGGCACTGCAGGGACAGCCTCAACAGTGAAGGACCCCACAGATTAGTGACAACAGACAGGCACTGTAGGGACAGCCTAAACAGTGAAGGACCCCACAGATTAGTGACAACAGACAGGCACTGCAGGGACAGCCTAAACAGTGAAGGACCCCACAGATTAGTGACAACAGACAGGCACTGTAGGGACAGCCTCAACAGTGAAGGACCCCACCGATGGGTGACTACAGACAGTACGGGCCTCCAGCACTTCAGGGCAGCCTACGGCTCAGCCCCCGGCCATCACAGGGACAGTTGTAGCCACAGGAGGACGTATCAGTCACTACCTGAAAGGGGGACGAGCAGATGCATGGTAGGCTGGTGTTATCGGCACAGGGAGAGTGGAGGATGGGAGGAGGAGGAGGAGGAGGTCTTCAGGAGGTGGGAGAATAGGACACTCAGCCCTGGGAGGTGGGGGGAAAACAGGAACCTTAGCCCTGGGAGGAGTTGGGAGAATAGAACACTCAGCCCCAGGAGGTGGGGGGAGAATCAGACACTTAGCCCCAGGAGGTGGGGGGAGAATCAGACACTCAGCCCCGGGAGGAGGTGGGGGGAGAACAGGGAAAGCAGAGAGAGGTACTACGTGAGGCCCAGGAGCCCCAGAGTAAGGGGAGCACCATGGGCCTGCAGCCCCAGAGAGGTGAGCCTGGATCGGGAGGAGGAGGAGTGCGCTCGGCACAGCCCCGTCTCCACGCGGAGCGCCGGCTCCTCCACCAACACCAGCGTGTCGGAGCTCAGCTCTGACTGGGGAGCTGCCGGACGTGTCGGACCGTGCTCCGGCAGAACCACGCAGGGCGCTCCGAACAAGCGGGCCCCACACCGATCAGGCCCAGCCGCCCACAGAGATAAACACGGGGCAGCCGCGCCATCGCTCACGCCCACGAGGAGAGACACAGAGGGGGGCTGTCAGCCAGACAAACGTGCCCACTTTGTGAGGAGAGAGTTGGCTCTACTGGGATCGAGCTGTGGCGCCGGCGGCAGCGGTAGCGGTGGGCGCAGAGACTCGGGCGTAGGGGGGCAGCGAGCGAGAGAGGCTCTGCCCACACACGTGCCCGTCGCACGGGCAGACGACCCAGCGGGAGGGAGGCCCCCCCTGGAGGAAGACAAAAGCCTGGAAGTAACAAGAACAAACGGCGCGCTGCTGTCATCACACAACGACAAGCACAACAACTCCCACGCACGCCACGCACCACTAAAGCACACACACACAACACACACACACACACTCCCACCGCTGCTGCTGCTGCCGCTGATAGGGAAGCTGCCCGCGGTGAGGAGGAGGGCGACGCTCGGCAAGGCAGCCAGCCACAAAGTCAAGAGAGGCTTCCGGAAAGATCCGCTTCACGCCAGTGCAGACAGCAGCAGCAGCAGCAAGCTCGTCGGCAGGGGAAAAAAAAGAATAAACCCCCTGGAGAACCCTGGGGGAGAGACCGTGATCATTTCCCCGACTGACGTGACCTCTCTGCAGGCTTGTGTACACCCCACCTCCCCCTCCACATCAGATACACCCACAGCTGGACGTCCTTCAATCAACACAGTGACCTCTCAACAACAGGAAAGATCTCCATCCCCTAAAAACGACATCACGCCTCGAACCGCCCAATCAGACCGGGGGGAGGAGGAGGAGGGCAGGGGTCACAGAGGCCCCGCCCCTCCTCTGAGTGAGCAGCCAATCACGTTCAGCGCGGAGGAGATTGACAAGTACAGGCAGCTCCAGCAGCAGGCCAGGCAGCACATGCAGAGTCAGCTCCAGCAGCAGGACTGGGAGGCGCCCGCCGAGGTGCCCAGCGAGATGCCCGCCACGGAGATGCCCATGGACATGCCCTCTGAGATGCCCACGGACATGCCACCTGACATGCCCTCGGCCCCTCCCATCTGTTTGCCCCTCAACACTCCTTCATCCCCTTTTCCTTCCGTTTGCCCCATCTCTCCACCTCCGTCCCTCCATCATCCCTCCATCATCCACCATCGGGCGCTCGCGTCCCTGTGTCTCTCCTCTTCTCCTCTTCATCCCTCTCTCCCTCTCTCTCCGTCATCCAACACATCACCCTCCCTCCTTCTTCCCCCTCTCCACTCCTCTTCTCCTCTTCATCCCTCTCTCCCTCTCTCTCCGTCATCCAACACATCAGCCTCCCTCCTTCTCCCTCCCCTCCACTCCTCTTCTCCTCTCTGCCCTCATCCCTCTCTCCCTCTCTCCCCCGGTTTCGCCTCTCTGCCCCTCCATCCGTCGCCGCTTTCCACTCATCCGTCGGCGATGTTGACCTCTCATCATCCCCCTCTTTTCCTCCTCCCTGCCTCATCCCTCCATCCTTCGCCCCTCTACCCTTCTCTACACGCGGCCTCTCTCCTCACGTCCCTGCTCTCACACACACACTCTCAAGCGTACGCACACACACACTCCCCAGCATACACACACACACATAGACACCAGCTGCACATCCACCATCTCACACACCCCCTGTACGCCCGACAGGACATACACTCGTTGATTGGATCGCCTAGCTAGTCCCTGTTACACACACACAGACACACACACACACACACACACACACACACACACACACACACACACACATTTGTATTGGTATAGTTACTTGAATCTTCAGTAATACACTAAGCCCTGAGTACCTGTTTGAGGTTTGTGTTTTGGTCATACGGTTGTACTCAGCCAAATCTTTATAATGCATTCACATGTCTTAATAAAAGCTTTATAATGCATTCACATGTTTTTATAAAAGCTTTATAATGCATTCACATGTATTCCTATCCTTGGCTGTTCTTCTGGT
>NC_137917.1:27983460-27988460 GCF_963457725.1 Sprattus sprattus
CGAATGGTGATCCGCTTACAGATTATTCTCTCCTCTCCCTCCCTGACATGTCTCCCGATCTCAAGCTGAAGCCCAAAATGGAGTCAAAGGCCCCAAACATGAGCACCCGGCCCCTTTTACAGCAAGACAGCCCAGCAATGGTCCAGAGAAATGCTGTCAAGCCTCAGATCAGTCTTGAGAGAGCACGGCTACCCACTTTCAATGGTGACATAAGAGACTATTACCGTTGGAAGACTGAATGGGGGGATTTGCAAGAGTTGGGTAACCCACAAGGTGCGGAATGTGTCAAGAAGTTTCACTTATTAAATAGTCTTCATGAAAATGTCAAGAAGGATCTCGTCCTATCTAGCTGTGGATCCGCCGATGACCTATTCAGGCTGTTAGACAGCAAATATGGGAATAAGTCAAAAATTGTCCTAATGATCACAAATGACGTTCAGTCTCTTCCCCCTGTCAAGAGTAACAATCCCAGAAGAACCATTGAGTTGATCCAGGCAGTGGAAAGAGCGCTGTGCAACCTCCAGATCCTTGGTGAAGAGGACGCTGTAAAGAACCGTGTTGTAGCTCAATCCATTGAGAGCAAACTTCCTAGCTCACTCAAGAAGGAGTGGATTGTGCACAAAACTAATCCAGCAAACAGGTTCTCGCGATTGGATCACTTTGATTGCCTCCTGGAGTTCTTGAAGAAGCAGGAGGAGATTCTTGAAGAGCTGGATCAGTTGGAACCAAGCAGTACAGACTGCTTAGATAAAAAAGAGAGGAAGGCTTTCACTAAGACCACAGTAGGTCAGAAGGACGACCATCCCAGATGTACTGTCTGTGACGATGACTCCCATGCTGGCAAGTTATTTGCGTGCAAAGTCTTCAGACAGCAAGATCTTTCAAATAAAAAGGCCCATTTGAAGAGGCTGGAGCTGTGCGACAAGTGTCTATGGCCCCACCACAAAGATGGGAAAGGATGCACAGCCAGATACCTCTGCCCAAAAGCCGACTGTAAGAAAGGAGGTGTGTCAGACCATAATTACCTTCTGTGCCCTAAGCCACTGACTCCAAAGAAGGACCGCAACAGTGAGGAGAAAAGCACTGTAAAACCTGGACGAAAGAAACTTGGCCTAACCGACAGGCAAGAGGAGTTTTTGGCAGAGCTTACTCCAGAACAGAGAGAGAAGTACAAGAATGCTTTCTCAAACAAAACTTCCTCAACTGTACGGGCCAAGGCAGGAGATGGACTGCAAGAACATCCGGTGGTGATGATGCTGATGGAAGTGACAACAAATTCAGGTTGCCTTATTGGTACCTTAATCGACCTCGCATCGGACACCAATTATATCACCAATGAAGCAGCCGATCGCCTTGGGTTATGTGGTGAGAACATCAGACTAATAGTCCATGGAGTTGGGGGAATGAGGAAAACTGTTCTGACCAAAAGGTATTCCCTGCGGCTGAAGGTGAAGGCATCCAAGGGAAAAGTGGCAGAACATAGAATCCTCTGCTATGGCCTGGAAAACATTGCGGAAGTGACCCAACCAGTCACTGCCGAGCAACTGCAGAAGTTTTTCCCAAATGTAGCCAGAGACGAACTGGTCCGTCCCACAAAGATTGACCTCCTTATTAGTCACCGGGAAGGCCGTCTTGTTCCCCAGCCAACCAGGATTGTGGGAGACCTCGTCCTCTGGAATGGCCCACTGGGAAAGACGGTCGGGGGAACCCATCCCAATCTGATTGAAACAGTCGACCTGCCTGTGTACCGCTCTGAAACTCACCTGGCTAGGACTATGAGAGCAGCCTCGATGGCATATAGAGAGACCATCATATCTCAAGAGGAAAGGAATGCGCTTGTCCGAAACACCGCAAACACCAACAAAGAGGTCTTCGAGTGGTTCAGATGGGATAGCATCGGAGCGGCGTGCAGTCCTCAATGTGGCGGTTGCAAGTGTGGCAGGTGCCCTCCTGGAGGGAAAGAAATGACCCTCAAGGAAGAACGGGGTCTGGAAAAAATTAAAGAATGTTTAACATATATTCTGGCAGACAAACACAGTAACTCTCCCCACTGGGATGCAGCCTATCCCTGGAAGGCAGACATCACAACACTGCCAGACAACCGGCAGGCTGTAGAGGCAACCTTCAGAAACACTGAGAAACGCCTGGAGAAGGAACCTATGTGGAAGGCTGCATACAAAGAACAAATTCATGAAATGGTCTCAAGAGGAGCTGCTAGAAAACTCACAAGGGAAGAAATGAACAGCTGGGAAGGACCTAAATGGTACATCAGCCATCTAGTTGCGCCGAATCCTCGCTCCTCTTCAACACCTGTGAGAATTGTGTGGAACAGCAGCCAAGAGTTCCGAGGCATAAGCCTAAATGATCTCCTTCACAAGGGTCCCGATGTCCTTAATCCAATCAGAGGCGTCCTTCTCAGGTTCAGGAGTGGACTTCATGCCGCATTGGGTGACATTAAAAAAATGTATAACTCTGTGTGGCTGAAAGATGATGAAGTGCACCTCCACCGCTTTCTCTGGAGGGACAGCCCTCAGGACGACATTGAGGTATTTGCAGTTGTCAGAGTTAATATTGGTGATAAACCCGCAGGATGTATCGCCCAAGTAGCTATGAAGGAGACGGCCAACCTTCCTCAGTTTGCGGATAGGATTGAAGAACGGCGAGCTCTAACTGAAGATAGCTATGTAGATGACATCCTGACCTCACACAATGACCAGAAGACGCTGGAAAGGATCATCAATGGGGTCGAAGAGATTTTGAAAGCGGGAGGCTTTTTTCTCAAACCTTGGGTCCTGTCACACCAAAGTGGGAGGGGTGGAGCCGCTGCTGAAGTAACTTCTGACTCTAGTGCAGAAATAACTGTACCAAAAATCCTGGTGCTGCCCAACCAAATGCATGATGAGGAGAACAAAGCACTTGGGGTCGGTTATGAGCCTGAGACGGATAAGCTAAGGTTGCTGACGTCTATCAACTTCTCCAAGAGAAGAGGGAAAATGAGGACGGGACTCAACCTCAGCTTGGAGGATGTCAGGGAAGGAACACCAGATCCCCTTAGCCGACGCATTCTTCTCAGCCAGATTGCCTCATTGTATGACCCAATTGGTCTCGCTTCACCAGCCAAACAGAAGGGAGTGATGTTGGTGCGAGAATCATTCCAGGAAGCTGGAAAGGACAATCCATCTAAGGATACATGGGACATCCCTCTCTCACCAAAACTTCGAGAAGACGCCATAACGCTCTTTGAAGAATACGTGAGACTTGGCCAGGTCAAGTTTGAAAGGAGTCTCACACCGCCTGGAGCCAAAGACCCACCAACAGGGATCACCTTCTCAGACGGGAGCGAATCCTCCTATGGAGCTGTGCTCTACCTGCGGTGGGAAACCCAAGAAAAAGTTGTTGTGAAGTTGGTGGAATCCAAGGCAAAACTTACCCCTCTTGATCAAAAGGGAGATGTGATCAAGGCAGAACTATGTGGTGCAGTCATTGCTACCCGCCTTAAAAAGTACTTTGAGAAACACTGCCACATTCAAGTCAAGAGATGGATTCACTTTGTAGACAGCCAAACAATCCTGGCAGCAATCCAAAAGGACAGCTACGGCTACCAGACCTTTTTTGCTAATCGAATCGGCGAGATTCAGAAAGCCGGCCAGGTAGAAGATTGGAGGGGGATTGAAGGCAAACAGAACATTGCTGATATCCTTACCAGAGGTGCAACTCCTGAGAAACTCAATGAGGAGTCAGAGTGGCAAAAAGGCCCTGAGTTCCTGAAATTGCCTGAAACTGGCTGGCCTATGAAGATGGCCAGTGAGATTGCACCCTCTGCTGCTGAAGATGTCGGAAAACTTCTGCGGAAAGCCTTCTCAGCTGTGATCACAAGGGCCCAGTCAAAAGACAGAACTGGCCCCCACAAGCCTGACATCAAAGCAGAAATCAAGCATGAGGGAGCTGACAGAAGACCGACATCATCAGCTGCCCCGGGTGCAACAACAAGGCCCTGGGCAATTGGACTGGCACGCCTTGTGGAACTTCAACGCTTCAGTTCCCTGTCCAAGCTGTGTGGTTCTATAACCTGGATCCGACGGGCTGCAGAAACCTGGTTGAGGAGATTCCAGGCACCAGATTCATCAAAGTGGGAGGCAAACCATGCAATCCTAACCATTGAGGAAAGGGCGCAAGCTTTCCAGGACCTGGTCCTCGCAGCCCAAGATGGCAGAACACCACACATCTGTCAAAGGAGGTTCCTGAACAGTGACAATGGCATCTTATTCTTCAGGAGAAAAAAAAAAAAAAGAAAAAAACATATATATTGAAAAAAAGTGTGTTGTGGTGAAATGTTTTGTCTGTGACCGCCTTGGATTGCAGAATCAGTCGGTCAAGTGGGAGGTGTTGCGCTCACTATATCACGGGTGCGCCATAGCAATTAAATGCAGGTGGATAAGTGGGAAGTTCACGTACCTGAGTTACCCGGATTGAAACGTCGACCAATTAAAATCCCAAATGCATGTTAGAATCCACTGTTTAACGAGCACGAGCTATAAACGGGAGCGAGCACTAAGTTAACTAACTGTCGTTTTGTTAGGAGAGATACGCCACCGGTAAGCTGCTAGTTCCATTCATTAAACTGTGGGTTAAACTTGTTTGTTTGCGTTGCCGCTGTGTATGTGCACGGTTCGTATGTTACTTGACTTGCCTAAGTCACGCTGACAAACATTGTTTGGGGTCTAATGTTTAAAGTTATCGTTATAGGCTCGTGATTATATTTCAGCGAGTGTTTAAATTGTAGCGCTGTCATGGTTACGAGTTTACTTTCTGTTTCGCATAGTTGCTTGCATTGCAGGCTGGGTAATGTAGTTAACCGCTGTGTGTTGGTAATGGTTTGATGTGCTCTACATTGCTATTTAAAACTACATTCACTGGTTTTAATGTGTAACATTGTCACTTGCGCATTTAGTTTAGGCAATGTGGCTTGTGTGTGGAAATGTAGTGTTTAATATTTAATG
>NC_137917.1:28013460-28015960 GCF_963457725.1 Sprattus sprattus
CACAATCCAGATGTACTCTGAGTGTGTGGAGATTCTGTTCCAATACATAGTCAGGTCCTACATGATCAGAATCCTGATGCTCAACATACCCCACACCCCACACTCTCTCCCATGAGAAGGTGCCAAACTTCCTCTGGTTTGACTCTGTTGTCACACCCACAGACCAGCATTCACTGTCTCCAACTTCAACATCCCAGTAGTGAGACCCTGCGTTGAAGCCCTCAGAGCCCAGGGCAATGTAAATTATATTAAATCTTTCCGGATTATCAGGGAGAATCTGCCATGGAAATGTACGTCCAATGCTGCTCAGATCCTCAGAAAAGATGAGCCATGAGCTTGCCGTGTTTGGGTCCAACAGTACAGGAGCTGAACAGAGAGATGAGGAGAGGGTGAGCAAATGGACTCAGGTGTATGACTTCTTTTACTGTTGGCTGATTGGTTCTTAATGCATAATTTAGCTGTAACATTGTTTTGTGTGTATCCCCCCCCCCCCCACCTATGAAAACGGATTGCAACTTTAAAACGCTATTTTGCCCTGTGAGACTGCATTTCTTTCACATAAACACAACAACGATCACAACAATGAACAAACATTTATTCAAGAACTAAATCACTGAGAAAAGGTCTCGGCTGTGCTAAACTACGCTCCGTCCACGCCCCCCTGTTCATACTCTTCAACCCTGTATCAACGTTTACGGACACACACACATCATCTTCCCAATCGCCTGCAAATAATGTTTTCTTAGTCTTTTAAGTGTCTTCTGATGGCTGGCAAATATAAATCTGAGAAGGTCTGGGTCACTTGTGGCACATATTATTCACTCATTTAAAGCCTATACACTATATAATCAAAACAAACTTTCAACAAACAAAGCCTGACATTCTTTTTTTATTCTAAGAGGCATAGCTCTTGATTAGTAAAATCATGTCTTATTAAACTGGCTAGCTCGCTCCACCAAACTAACGTTGTTATGCTTACTCAAATCATTATTTCATGACACATCGAAAATGACGCAAATTGCGGTAGGCCTACAGCTGAACTTGAACTGATGTTTGGACTGAATGGCAATAGCAAGGAACGTAACAAGTCAATGGCTAGCTAGCCTTTGCTGACTAGCAAGATTACATTCAATCCATTCGCTTAAATGACAAAACACTTGGATTTTCACCAGTATTCCTCACTTGTTGCAAGTTGCCGTGTTTGTTTTCCTTAATGGGTGCAACAATTATTTTTGTAGCATTGTTGTACTGCCTATTGGCTTTATATGTGCGCCCCAATTTTAATCATGTTTTAGAGTATAATGTAGAATAAATGGACATATCATTTTTGAAATACCCGCCTCTGTAAAATCATTAATGAACTATGTGACAGGGAGTAGGAAAACTTTCAATGATACGGTAGGCATACTGCACATCTTTTCTTCTTTACTCAACTAAAGTGCCCGCGGCAATTCAGGTATTCATGAACGTTTTGTTATCTGGAATTCATTCTAGGCTAAGAACAGGATTTACCTTTCTCCTTGGCACGTTTTTCTTCTTCTTCCTTTCTTTTCTTCCTAAATTGCACCGGATGGCTTTTGCCTCTTCATTAATTCGTTCTTCAAAGTTTCTTGAACACACACACACACACACTAACCAAACGCCTTACTGTACTAGCATGTTCTGACGAAACTAAGGAGGTACCCCTTCCGTTTTCGATTTTTGGCTCATTTTACCCTAATGTTAGATTTATTTTTTAATGTCAAAATATTGATTGGAGATATAGAAGGGGCGCCAAAATATGCGCCCGGGGGAAAGAAAAGAAATTATAATTGTGTTTTTTTTCGGGCACATTATTTGGTGCTCCCCCTCTAGATAGCGCTCTAGGCGGCAGCCTATACCGCCTGTAGGAAAGACCGCCCCTGTGTGTGTGTGTGTGTGTGTGTGTGTGTGTGTGGTTGGGTGTATATGTGTGTGTGTGTGACGTAGGTGACAATGAACTCACTGAACTGAACTATGTCCTTCATCTTCTCCCAGACTCTGAACCTCAGGTTGCCCAGGTGCTTTGCCACATCAATCAGAGCTCCTGAAACTCTCTGTGGTTTTTGCAGTTTGTGTGCAGGACTAGAAAACAGACTGAAGTTAGCACTAGTTTTAGTGTGGGTTCAAACCGAAAAATAAATATTTAATCTCTCACCTTTCTATGGTAGCCTTGAAGTTCTGAAAAACAGTATACAGCACAGATTTCAGTTTAGTTCATTTCAATATTCTGTGTCTGTCTTGATGGGTTACTTTTTGTTCACACAATGTACATTACTATACTATAATTGAAAGAATGTATTAAATATCATAAACATCTCACCATTTTTACAACTGAGCTGAAACCACATGTCCATACCTGTAAGAAGATTATGTCTTCAACAACCATCTGCTTTTCAATGGCTGTTATTGTATCTGAAAGAGTGGACATCTCCTTGCTCATTTCTTCAATCTTCTCTTTCATAATGAAACTCTTCTGCTT
>NC_137917.1:28023460-28025960 GCF_963457725.1 Sprattus sprattus
AACTGGTTTCATTTGAGGGATGACAAGGAGGAACGGGGCGCACACAGATATGAACTGGTTTCATTTGAGGGATGACAAGGAGGAACGGGGCGCACACAGATATGAACTGGTTTCATTTGAGGGATGACAAGGAGGAACGGGGCGCACACAGATATGAACTGGTTTCATTTGAGGGATGACAAGGAGGAACGGGGCGCACACAGATATGAACTGGTTTCATTTGAGGGATGACAAGGAGGAACGGGGCGCACACAGATATGAACTGGTTTCATTTGAGGGATGACAAGGAGGAACGGGGCGCACACAGATATGAACTGGTTTCATTTGAGGGATGACAAGGAGGAACGGGGCGCACACAGATATGAACTGGTTTCATTTGAGGGATGACAAGGAGGAACGGGGCGCACACAGATATGAACTGGTTTCATTTGAGGGATGACAAGGAGGAACGGGGCGCACACAGATATGAACTGGTTTCATTTGAGGGATGACAAGGAGGAACGGGGCGCACACAGATATGAACTGGTTTCATTTGAGGGATGACAAGGAGGAACGGGGCGCACACAGATATGAACTGGTTTCATTTGAGGGATGACAAGGAGGAACGGGGCGCACACAGATATGAACTGGTTTCATTTGAGGGATGACAAGGAGGAACGGGGCGCATACAGATATGAACTGGTTTCATTTGAGGGTTGCCATGGAGAAACGGGGCGCATACAGATATGAACTGGTTTCATTTGAGGGATGACAAGGAGAAACGGGGCGCATACAGATATGAACTGGTTTCATTTGAGAGATGCCATGGAGAAACGAGGCGCATACAGATATGAACTGGTTTCATTTGAGGGTTGCCATGGAGAAACGGGGCGCATACAGATATGAACTGGTTTCATTTCACTGCTGGGCATCACTAGGGCAGTGGCTTAAGAGGAATGAGCTACAATTAAGCAATATAGCACTCGTGGGAATGGGGTAGGTAAGGGATAATCCCACGGGTGTTGTTCGGCCGTAGCCACCGAGGCCACCAGGCCGAGTGGCGTAGGCAACAACACCCGTGGGATTATCCCTTACCTACCCCACTCCCACGAGTGCTATATTGCTTTTATAAAACAATTCTACAGTCAACAAATTAACATTTCAACACGAAGTTATTGATTAAAAATGGTTTATTTCGCCATTGTTTCTCCGCAACAAAAAATAGTTTCATTGTCAACGTCTTCGTTTGGAATTTTAAAAACTTTGAATTAACGGTTATCATCAATGCGAATGTTTCATCGCGGAGTGATCTATTTTTAGCTGTGACAAGTCCCGTAACTGTAGGTATGTTGACGAATAACCTATAGCATGGAACGTCTCTCGTCCAATCAGAAACAGCTAAATTACGCGCTAGAACCCAATTGTTTTATAAGCTACAATACCAAATAATCAGATGGTCAAGATGAACAAGGAGCTCCTCACTGCAGCCTACAGTATGTCTTTGCATGATTACAAGTAAGGGATAATGTATAGAACGTAGGTCATTGTCGGGAAAATAAGCCCCGACAGGGCGAACAGCCCCCCGACTACTTGCGGAGTGCTACGAAAGACGTGAATCAGAGGCAAAAAGGCCACTTTCCTTGACAGCGGTCATTATTGCATAGCAACGGTCAGGTATCGGTTAATAACTGACTGCAGAACGTTGGGAAGCTCCATTCAAGTGAATGGAGCATTCTACAGCATTAAGAAGAGCCGTGTAATAAACACAAATAAACACCTCAGCATACAGTGTGTCATTGCATGATGACAAACACAAACAAACACCTCAGCCTACAGTGTGTCATTGCATGATGACAAACACAAACAAACACCTCAGCCTACAGTGTGTCATTGCATGATGACAAACACAAATAAACACCTCAGCCTAGAGTATGTCATTGCATGATGACAAACACAAATAAACACCTCAGCATTGCATGATGACAAACACAAATAAACACCTCAGTCTACAGAATGTCTTTGCATGATGACAACCACAAATAAACACTTCAGCCTACAGAATGTCTTTGCATGATTTCAAACACAAATAAACACCTCAGCCTACAGTATGTCTTTGCCTATTGACAAACACAAATAAAGGATGCTTTGTGAGAAGAATGGAAAAGAGATAGCATATTGGAATAATTTTAAATAATTCATAAATCATTTATAATTTAATGGTATGAAGAGAGAGAGAATAATTATGACAGCTCAGGTCGAGACGTAATTATTTTTACCTTTGATGTTTTGTTTTGAGGTTTTGGTTTGTTTTTCCATGAGATGTTTTTGACAGTGGAGTTTGATGGGAGTTTAATTTGTTTGTATAGGGTGTAAAAGGCCTTTTGACAGATTAATAAGTTGTATTTCTGTACATACAGTATAAGAGGACATATGTTATATTTCTATATAGATAAGGAGATAAGTTCTATTCTAAACCTGATTGTTCAAATCCTTGATTGTGATTGGCTAAAAGCCGTTGTAA
>NC_137917.1:28058460-28060960 GCF_963457725.1 Sprattus sprattus
GTGTGTGTGTGTGTGTGTGTGTGTACTGTCGTCTGGGTCATCTGCCTCGTGACTGTTGTCCCCCCGACTCTTTACATTTACATTTACATTTAGTCATTTAGCAGACGCTTTTGTCCAAAGCGACGTACAAGGGAGAGAACAATCAAGCTAAGAGCATTAAGAACCTGGTGTAACAATAAATACTGCTTATTAAAATAGAAAACGACATAGAAGAATAAAAAAGAAGTGCGGGCCTGTTACTGCTTAAGTGCAGGCTAAGCCAAGGTGCCAGTTAGGAAGGGAGGTGCTTGGGTCTTCAAGAGCTTCTTAAAGGTAGAGAGGGACGCGCCCCTGCTCTGGTAGTGCTAGGCAGGTCGAACTACATCTGAGAATAGTCTGGATTCTTCTCTAGCAGGGGCTGCCTTGGCAGCAGACTTGGCTGGAGCCTTTTTAGCTGGTGGGACTTCTTCTGAGTCATCAGTCACCTTCACCTGCTTCGTTCTCATCAGGATTCATCTTCATCAACAAGCTCTTCCTCAGCATCTTCATCATCGACATCTTTATCCTCTTCATCACCTTTATCACTACCCCCCTCGTCGTCTATATCATCGTCTTCATAACCTTCATCATCATCACCATCATCACATTCATACTCATCTTCACCATCTTCATCAGCATCATCACCACCATCGTCATCTTCATCATCACCATCATACTCATCATCATCATCTTCACCATCTTCATCATCATCATCACCACCATCGTCATCTTCATCATCACCATCATCATACTCATCATCATCATCTTCGTAATCTTTATCATCATCTTCATCGCCATCATCTTCGTTACCATCATCTTCGTCACCATCATCCTCGTCATCTTCAACACCGTCATCACCTGCCTCTTCATCACTGACAACTTCGTCTTCATAGAAATCATCGTCTTCATTGACATCAACATCATCTTAATCAACATCATTGACATCATCATCGTCACACTCTTCAACGGCAACTTCATCATCTGCTGTTGTCTTGGCTTTCTATGCCTTTTTGCTAGCCTGGTGACACCAGCCTACGTATTTCCGCCTGAATTGATTTCAAGCTCATACTCAGTCTGGCCCAACCCCGTTGACAATCGTCTCCAGGACTCAAAATTTTGTAGGACCAATCAGCGAACAGTTCAGAGCTGTGACGCAAAACTTGCCTTGGAGGAAAAGACACGAAAAGCTATCGGAAAAGTTGTCTCAACTCTCGAGAACATCAGAAAATTAAAAGGAGAACAAGAGTATTTTCTTGTAAGTTTTATGATTGTAAAGGACGTTTAATCTACCGAATGCTTACTAAACGTTGCTGATTGGTTAAGGGAACTCTAATGATTTTAAACCTCAAGCTAAGCACCCGCTCATCTCGGAAACGAAAATGCATAGCGTTTTGCCAGACTGAAAGACGGAATGAAATGGAGTCACAGGCTGGTAATGGCAAGGCTACCTTTTTGCACCTCCACACACACTCTAAGGTTATGGTAAGGTTATGGTTAGGGTCAGGCATAGGGTGTTTGTGTGCGTGTGTGTTAGGGGTTAGGAGTTGGGTCAGCCACAGGGTGTGTGTATGTGTGTGTGTGTGTGTGTGCGTGTGTGTGTGTGTGTGTGTGTGTGTGTGTTAGGGGGTTAGGGTCAGGCACAGTGTGTGTGTGTGTGTGTGTGTGTGAGTATTTGTGTGTGTGTTAGGGGTTAGGGTCAGGCACAGGATGTGAGTGTGTGTGAGTGTGTTAGGGGGTTAGGGTCAGGCAGAGGGTGTGTGTGTGTGTGTGTGTGTGTGTGTGTGTGTGTGTGTGTGTGTGTGTGTGTGTGTGTGTGTGTGTGTGTGTTTGTGTGTGTGTGTGTGTGTGTTAAGGGTTAGGGTCAGGTCAGGCAGAGTGTGTGTGTGCTATTGACATGCAACTTTCACCAGATGTTGATAACAACCCAAACATACAAAGAACCAAATCAAAATACGTTTAATCAAATACGTTTAGAATTTGAGTTATGTGTAATAATAATATAATAATAAGACACAGGAAAAATGTATTGAACATATGAAGAAAGGGAGGTGCAAAAAGGCATGGAAAGCCAAGACAACAGCTGAAATCTATCAGTAATTAGAAAGCAATCCTGCCTATTGTCAATGCAAATGAATATCAGCTGGTTCAGTCCCAACTGATGGCCCATAAAAAGGAGTGTCAACACCCAAGGTGTCACACATGAAACATCTCATGATGGATAAAAGCAGAGAGCTCTCTCAAGACCTTCGCAACTTTAATGTTGCAAAACACACTGATTGCATTGGTAACGGACACTTTTGTAAATGTTCCAGTTAGCACGGTTGGGGCCATAATCCGGAATTGGAAAGAACAAAATTTCACCATAAATTAAGTAATGCAATCAACCGCCATGGCCTGTATGCACGCTCACCAGGCAAGACTCGATTGCTGGGAAAAAACAATCTTGTGTTTATTAAGTTGAGTGCGCGTGTGTGTGTGTGTG
>NC_137917.1:28083460-28090960 GCF_963457725.1 Sprattus sprattus
GCCGAGAGCGCCGATTGGTCCCTTCCATATGCGCCTACGTAAGTAACCTACGTTCTTTCGGCATACCAACGTCATAAAAGAACGTTCGTAAACAACGTTTTTTTTAATAATCTCACCCTTAAAAATAACCTCGCGCAAGACAGCTGTCTGGACGTGACACCAAGGTAGTAAAATGAGGTAACAAAATGAGGCACTGAAAGCTTCTCTTTCCGGGAGAGACGTTCTCGCCCTGCTACCAACTGGTTTTGGAAAGAGTTTAATTTATCAACTTGTGCCTCTCGTATGCAAGAAACTTGCCGGCAGTTCTGTGTTCCGCATGGTTCAGCTCATTACGTGACGTCATAACAAAACCAAAGCGGGTGGAGGGATCCCAGACCGTTTGTTCAGCGAGAAGGCAGCAATCAGTGGAGCGCGTACAAAACGGATGGCACCCAGGCTAATGGCAACAGCTGTTAGACAGTTATCTAGAAACATAGCTAGTTATGCTACGTTATGCTCAACACGTAGGGGGAACAGTACATAGGATTTACTTATCCACAACGAAGTGCACCTGTTGGAACTACAAAAGGACAAGAAGTAAGACTGAATAAAATGTTATGAATATCTCAGCCTACACATAAAACTGCGTTTAATTTCCATGCCTGGTGTAGCCATTCTCATTGTTTACAACGGATTAGAACTCTGCTAGTGTCTGCAGGGTAGGAGAAAGTTGTGGGAGACGACAATGATTTGTCAAATTTGCTGGAAAGTTGCGGTGATGTGTTAAAATTTCTACATTGCGCTGAATTTGCGGGTAATCATTTAATTCTCGTGAATTGGCACGATCGCGACATCACGAAATCCTGGAGGGTCTGATTTTTCCATCCCTATAAATAACTAGAATGTTATGGAACACTCTGGTTTTGCTCTTTAGAACCTTTATGATTCAATGCACTGTCATTTATCAAGTCCTGTTTATTTTCTCTAAGGGTGATGCACCAAAATGCTTGGCCTGACACGATAGTTGGTTACATGGAAGGGCTAAGATTTGAGGAAATAAAATGAGGAAGTAAGGTAGAAGAGACAAATGAGGGTGATCAAAATAAATCTTTTTTTTATAGATTTCAGGGAGCATCATGTGTTCTGTGGAACTCTCCACCCCTCCCAGTATTAGCTTTAAAAACAGGATTCCTTAGTTAGGACATGGAGATCTCCCTCATTCATTTAGAAAACCAAAACAAGCTGCAGATATTCATCTTAAGGTTTTTATTTCATAACAGTCACTTAATCATTCAACTTCATTTATCAGTGCTGATGCTGATGACTAGTAAACTATTTAGAATCCCAATCTGGTCTTAGTGTGGTGCATCAGGAACAGTAGGATGAATGTGTCGGGTCGACGCCTACGAAGCCTTAACTCAAGGACTGAGAGACGAAAGAGAAGTTTTTATCCACAGGCAGTGAGACACTTGAATTCAAAATTTTAATTCAACACCTTATTTTTAAATTTAATTTTATTTACATTTTTTATTTTATCTATATAAATTAACTAATTTATTTTATTTTATATTTTTATTTATTTTTGCACAGTGTGGAGCATTGACCCTTTAACATTTCACTTAAATGTATTGTATGTGACAAATAAAAACACTTAAACTTGAACTTGAACTTGATGAACATCATTCAGGAGGGGCGACTCCAGATACATCTTCCTTCATTATATATGTGCAGTTGCCCTTCATCGGTCAAGTAGAGCTGGGATGTTCGCCCACCCTTCCCATGAGTGTCGCTGGCCCACAGGGGTTTGTGGGTGCAGTCGTACATGACCAGGTTCCCGTCTTCTTCCATAATTAAAGAGGCCCCTCCAATTCCGTTTGTGCTAGTTTCCCAAACTTGCTTCGTGGTTTTGACAACAAAGTTCCCACTAGTCTGTGTTAAAAAAGGCAGGAGTCAGGAATACTTAATTTCACACATCAGGAAGTTTAAGGTTATTGTTACACATAATACACTGTACCAAAAATGTTGCTGTGGCATTTCCTGAGTTTGATTTCAGGAAGTCTCCTGGGTACAGTTGGCCAGGTGCAGTAAGCCTGTTTACACTCATCTCCTTGGGGAACATTTCAGAGATAAACAATTTATGGCAATACCAATACCAACAAACAATACCAACACATTCCAATGCAATCACAAAAATATGCTTCTGAGCATTTTACATGGTCATCGTGTAACACAGAAGCTGGTTTAAGCAATCAAATTTAAATTTGTTGAAGAAAATGCATCTTACACTTGAAATAAACCTAGGGTACAGCGGTAACACACTTAACAATTTAACAAGCTGGCTGTAAAAAAAAACTATTTGGCCTATATTGGATGACAATAATATATACTTTCATTCTTTTCAGCTACCTTACAGTAAACTAAACTGAACAACTAAACTATCAACACATTGGTGATGAGGTCTTATTGAACAATGTCAAAACCTCCAGAAAACAAATGTAGGAAGTGTTTTAAAAAATGACAAAAATGTTCAGACAATTCTATTAGTCTGTTTCTTTTGTAAGCCAAGAACTGAAGAAATTCCTTGACACATGTAGGTTACATTTCACACACACACAAAGGATCTTAATCGCAAGTAAAATAGCCATTATATGATCTATTATAGAACATTATCAACCCCTTCTCACATACTCACAAGGTCAACGCTGGACAGATGATCTTAGACTGGTAGGAAGCAAAGAGACTGTCGGTTATCAGACTGATGAGGGTCGGTTATGCCTCCAGTTTTTATAGCAAATACAGGGAGGGGTAAGGGAATCAGAGATGAGATCAGTGACAGATGCTGGACAGAACTGGTGGCACAAAAAAGGTGCCACCTTTCATAGTAATAGGGGCAGACCATATCACCTTTTGTGTTAATTTGGCATGATTGGTTAAATCTGATGTCACTTCACCACCTGTTTACTTCAACCCGTCCCTATAATTTACCTGTAAATAAGTGATACGTTGCGAGTCTGCCCAGCCCATATAAATGAACAAGATGCTATCTGGGCATGCATCGTATTTCATGGTACCTGCGACAAGTTCAAGTCCACCAGTTCGTCGCCTGTTTTGTTTTGGTGGTCACTTCCAAATATTGCTACGTCTCCTGTGTCACTCCGAATTGGATTACACGTTAGTCCTCAGGAAGTTTTAGAGGCCTCACTTTGACACCCATGGTCAGTGTGTGTGTGTGTGTGTGTGTGTGTACTTTGACACCTGTGGTCAGGGTGTGTGTGTGTGTGTGTGTGTATGTGTGTGTGTGTACTTTGACACCTGTGGTCAGGGTGTGTTCTCAGTGAGCCTCATTATCCTCATCACTTAATCTGCACTAGGAAACTTTGGAGCCTTAAGTGTGTTTCCACACACACACATGCGGTCAGCAGAAATGCACTAACGTTTCCCATTCCCCTCACACATCAGTGCACACAGCAATTTCTGAACACTTTATCTGAAATTACACTTACATAGCTGAGGATGCATACTACCCACAAATGCATCACCAAAAAATATCTCACCAAAGTGTGTGTGTGTGTGTGCGCCCTAGTATGTCACCAAAGTGTGTGTGTGTGTGTCCTCGTATTTACCCCAAGTGTGTGTCCTCGTATTTAACCCCAAATGTGTGTGTGTGTGCCCTAATAATTATGTCACCCAAGTGTGTGTATTTGTGCCCTAGTATTTCCCCCCAAGTGTGTGTTTGTGCCCAAGTACGTCACCTAAGTGTGTATGTGTGTGTGTGCCCTAATAATTATGTCAGCCAAATGTGTGTGTGCCCTAATAATTATGTCAGCCAAGTGTGTGTGTTTGTGCCCTAGTATTTCCCCCAAGTGTGTGTTTGTGCCCAAGTACGTCACCTAAGTGTGTGTGTGTGTGTGTGCCCTAATAATTATGTCAGCCAAGTGTGTGTGTTTGTGCCCTAGTATGTCCCCCAAGTGTGTGTGCCCTAGTATATAACTCAAGTGTGTGTGTGTGTGTGGGTGTGTGCCCTAGTATGCGGAGCACGAGGAGAGGAGGGGAATAAACCCTGCAGTTTGTTCTGCACACGCTCAGTGTGTATTTGTCAGACCCCAGCGGTGTGTCCTCTCTGTTCTCGTCATGCTCAGTGCATCTGTGCCACCACGGAGACTTCGTCCACTCTCTCTCCTCTAGACGTGCTCCGTTCCTCAGACGGCTCACACTGTGTGTGTGTGTGTGTGTGTGTGTGTGTGTGCGTTCCTCTGACGGCTCGCACTGCTGGCCCATGAGGCGCGGTTGGGGGCACTCCATCAGAGAGCAGTCCGGCCACCAAGGCCGGCCAATATCAATTTCATCTCCGAGCCAGCACTACATAAGTCCTGACACACACACACACACACACACACACACACACACACACACACACACACACACACACACACACACACACACACACACACACACACACACACACACACACACACACACACACACACACACACACACACTACATAAGTGCTGACAGACTGCAGTCATGCTGATGTTTGCAGGCCGTGGGGAGGGGGCCACAAAAAAAAGTTGTAGTCTCACACTGTGTAATGTGAAATGTTTGCGATGTGTGTGTGTGTGTGTGGTTACAATAATTATATATCATTTATTTGTATTTATTCTGTACTTTTAAAGGAAAGGTTTGCTTGAACAGATGCCTTGAGCCTCCAGTCCTGAGACCCACCCCTGCAGCGAGCATAAAAATTACAAATATATCAGCTGCCAATTTAAAACATAAGAAATATAATTTCTTACACTACTCAAATTACTAACAAAAATAGACTGATGGGGGGGGGGGGGGGGGGGGGGGGGCGGCATTGGCGCTGCCTTCATTCAACTCAATTGGCAGTCAGTGACAAATCACAGCAAGGTGGCTAACTTAGAGACTTCATTAAAATTGCAAAGATATCAAAAGAAAGCTCTCAGAGTCTGCTGCACTGACAGTCCATGCACTGAGAAAGAAGAACGGACAATGGCTGTCGTCAAAGAGATGTCTAGGTTGTGTGGCCATCCTGTAGTTGTGTGGTTCCTTTCTAATAGAACATCTCATGGAATGTCAACTCTGCAGCACTGAACATGCAACTACAATCGCAGCCGCCACAACTCCAGGGTTGCCATTGCTTTTATGCAGTTTATACAGTTGGGCTGTTATGGAGGAAATCATTTCAGCATTAGGTGAAGAATAATGTTCCAGCTCACCTCCACCACCTTATTTCTTGAAACTATCTTGCTAAGCAACAGTAAACAAAACCCATAACCTGCCATGGATACAATGTCTTTGTCTCCAATGTCTAAAGGCACCGATTCCACGCCACTATTGCTACCAAATGATCGGTCCAGAAGGATTTATCAGTGTATAGTATCTACCGTTGCCATGGACACTTTTTCAGTAGATTTCTTTCCATAGTAATTATTCCCATTCCATTGCAGTAGGGGGCGCTGTGTTTTGTGGAGGGTCAGAAAAACTGTTGCCTCCCCCACTGTGGTGGAGCCTAGTGTCACTGTGCTGTCGGCAGGGCAACAGGGCACTGCTCAGCGCAGGCACCTCGGATCACTAGTTCTCCCTCTGGTGCTCAGCGCAGGCGACTCCGATCACTAGTTCCCCCTCTGGTGCTCATCGCGAGCTCCTCCGATCACTAGTTCTCCCTCTGGTGCCCATCGCGAGCTCCTCCGATCACTAGTTCTCCCTCTGGTGCTCATCGCGAGCTCCTCCGATCACTAGTTCTCCCTCTGGTGCCCATCGCGAGCTCCTCCGATCACTAGTTCTCCCTCTGGTGCTCAGCGCAGGCGACTCCGATCACTAGTTCTCCCTCTGGTGCTCATCGCAGGCGACTCCGATCACTAGTTCTCCCTCTAGTGCTCATCGCAGGCGACTCCGATCACTAGTTCTCCCTCTGGTGCTCAGCGCAGGCGACTCCGATCACTAGCACCCCCTCTGGTGGGCCTGGGACTTGAACCCGGGCCAACTGCTTGCAATGCTGTCCTTGTACATAGTTGGGCATGAACTGTAGGGAGGTGCAGACTATTCATTAAATATTATCGACTTGGATCAGAAGCAATAACGCCAAATTCCTGCCGCGGCATTCGTAGCAATAATCACGGTCATGTCATGTATACACTTATAGTATAAATACTCTGCTTTAATGAGAGAAGTGTTATTGTTGATCTAAAGATCACTTTGTTCTTCAGTGCTTTGGCCTTATATCCCCCAGGCCCAGCCAAATAGAGCATATCTCTGGTTTCACTAAAGGGGCTGGGATGAGCTGGAGTGATGCGAATCAGAAATAATTTAGCTGGAACCTTCATGGGAACATTTTTAGCATAGACAACCTTAGGCTGCCATCTTGAGAGAGAAAACTTCCAGAGCCTCCTTCTTTTCAGAAGAAAAAGGGGTGTGTGTCCTTAAGTCAATGCCACGGTACGTTCCTGTGCAGCGTTCCAACAAATTCTTGTCAGTGTTTTTCTTCCGTCGGTGTCTTTCTGCCACTATCTCAGGATCTCTGCTCCGGTCTTTTCTTGTTTTTTTTTGCGTGAGCATAATCCTGGGAGCGGCGGAAACAGTGAGATAACACAGGTTTGTCTCTCTGTGTGTGTGTGTGTGTGTGTGTGTGTGTGTGTGTGTGTGTGTGTGTGTGTGTGTGTGTGTGTGTGTGTGTGTGTGTGTGTGACAGCGAGTGGATTGGGGATATAAATAATACCATGGGGCTTCTATCTCCGTCTAGCTGAGAATCGCACAAATGTGTGAAAATCTGTGAATCTCCGGGAGGAGAGATGAGGAGATAGAGAGAGAGATGAGGAGAGAGAGAGAGTGAGTGAGAGAGAGAGATGAGGAGAGAGAGAGTGAGTGAGAGAGAGATGAGGAGAGAGAGAGAGAGATGAGGAGAGAGAGAGAGAGAGAGAGAGAGAGATGATAGAGAGAGAGATGAGGAGAGAGAGAGAGAGAGAGAGATGAGAGAGAGAGAGAGAGAGAGATGAATAGAGAGAGAGAGATGATAGAGAGAGAGAGAGAGATGAGGAGATAGCACGGCTTGCGGCTGGGAAGACTGAGGCAGCGCGAGAGGTGAATCGCAGACAGTCCTGTTTTGTTGTTTGTTTCGGGTGCAGTGAGGAAGACTAACATGCCATTTCACACTTCTCTGAGCTTGTCACCACGTACACACACACACACACACACACACACACGTCTTCATCACTTGTCACCTGCATCTTCATCTCTGAGTAAGGGCTGGTGTGAACAGGCCCTGAATGGAAATGTCAAAAGCGGCAAAGTTTCAAAAGTCACAGACAAAAGAAAATGTCATCAAAACAACCCAAAACCCAACCAACTTTAGACAGTGAACACACACACACACACACACACACACACTCACACACACACACACAGTGAACAAGAGCCGAGGTTAAACAGCCACGGACATGAACAGTCATTCGAGACGATTATAGCTCTGCTCAACCCTTGGCTTTGACTTTTAATGACAGTGT
>NC_137917.1:28100960-28105960 GCF_963457725.1 Sprattus sprattus
AAAAAACTATAAAAAATGAATCTCTTGTCATTCTTCTGTGTAAGTTTGGATCTTGTATTCAGTCAAACTGTCTGTAGATTCGGCATGTTTGGATCTTGTTTTCTCAATGTTTTGCTTCATTGATTTTGGGTCATATATGGCTGGTATGAGAGCTCACAGTTCCACTAGTCCTACAGAGCACTGCATGCCCCACACACACACACACACACACACACACACACACACACACACACTGTGCACTATAGAACCGAAGGGTTCATCTGCTCAACACCTGCAATGGCTCATGTCTCTGTTCAACACTGGGACATTACTCCTGTTCAACACTGGGACATTACTCCTGTTCAACACTGGGACATTACTCCTGTTCAACACTGGGACATTACTCCTGTTCAACACTGGGACACTACTCCTGTTCAACACTGGGACATTACTCCTGTTCAACACTGGGACATTACTCCTGTTCAACACTGGGACACTACTCCTGTTCAACACTGGGACATTACTCCTGTTCAACACTGGGACATTACTCCTGTTCAACACTGGGACACTACTCCTGTTCAACACTGGGTCATTACTCCTGTTCAACACCTGCATTGGCTCATGTCACTTCAGAACCGAAGGGTTAATCTGTTCAACACCTGCATCGGCTCATATCTCTGTTCAACACTGGGACATTACTCCTGTTCAACACTGGGACATTACTCCTGTTCAACACTGGGACACTACTCCTGTTCAACACTGGGACATTACTCCTGTTCAACACTGGGACATTACTCCTGTTCAACACCTGCATTGGCTCATATCTCTGTTCAACACCTGTAATGCTTCTGTTCAACACCTGCATCGGCTCATATCTCTGTTCAACACTGGGACATTACTCCTGTTCAACACTGGGACATTACTCCTGTTCAACACTGGGACACTACTCCTGTTCAACACTGGGACATTACTCCTGTTCAACACTGGGACATTACTCCTGTTCAACACCTGCATTGGCTCATATCTCTGTTCAACACCTGTAATGCTTCTGTTCAACACTGGGACATTACTCCTGTTCAACACTGGGACACTACTCCTGTTCAACACTGGGACATTACTCCTGTTCAACACTGGGACACTACTCCTGTTCAACACTGGGACACTACTCCTGTTCAACACTGGGACACTACTCCTGTCCATCACTGGGACACTACTCCTGTTAACTCCTGTTCAACACTGGGACACTACTCCTGTTCAACACTGGGACACTACTCCTGTTCAACACTGGGACACTACTCCTGTTCAACACTGGGACATTACTCCTGTTCAACACTGGGACACTACTCCTGTTCAACACTGGGACACTACTCCTGTTCAACACTGGGACACTACTCCTGTTCAACACTGGGACATTACTCCTGTTCAACACTGGGACATTACTCCTGTTCAACACTGGGACATTACTCCTGTTCAACACTGGGACATTACTCCTGTTCAACACTGGGACACTACTCCTGTTAACTCCTGTTCAACACTGGGACACTACTCCTGTTCAACACTGGGACATTACTCCTGTTCAACACTGGGACATTACTCCTGTTCAACACTGGGACATTACTCCTGTTCAACACTGGGACACTACTCCTGTTAACTCCTGTTCAACACTGGGACATTACTCCTGTTCAACACTGGGACATTACTCCTGTTCAACACTGGGACATTACTCCTGTTCAACACTGGGACACTACTCCTGTTAACTCCTGTTCAACACTGGGACACTACTCCTGTTCAACACTGGTACATTACTCCTGTTCAACACTGGGACAATACTCCTGTTCAACACTGGGACATTACTCCTGTTCAACACTGGGACATTACTCCTGTTCAACACTGGGACATTACTCCTGTTCAACACTGGGACACTACTCCTGTTAACTCCTGTTCAACACTGGGACACTACTCCTGTTCAACACTGGTACATTACTCCTGTTCAACACTGGGACAATACTCCTGTTCAACACTGGGACATTACTCCTGTTCAACACTGGGACATTACTCCTGTTCGACACTGGGACATTACTCCTGTTCAACACTGGGACATTACTCCTGTTCAACACTGGGACACTACTCCTGTTAACTCCTGTTCAACACTGGGACACTACTCCTGTTCAACACTGGGACATTACTCCTGTTCAACACTGGGACATTACTCCTGTTCAACACTGGGACACTACTCCTGTTAACTCCTGTTCAACACTGGGACACTACTCCTGTTCAACACTGGGACATTACTCCTGTTCAACACTGGGACACTACTCCTGCTAACTCCTGTTCAACACTGGGACACTACTCCTGTTCAACACTGGGACACTACTCCTGTTCAACACTGGGACATTACTCCTGTTCAACACTGGGACACTACTCCTGTTCAACACTGGGACACTACTCCTGTTCAACACTGGGACACTACTCCTGTCCATCACTGGGACACTACTCCTGTTAACTCCTGTTCAACACTGGGACACTACTCCTGTTCAACACTGGTACATTACTCCTGTTCAACACTGGGACAATACTCCTGTTCAACACTGGGACATTACTCCTGTTCAACACTGGGACATTACTCCTGTTCAACACTGGGACATTACTCCTGTTCAACACTGGGACATTACTCCTGTTCAACACTGGGACACTACTCCTGTTAACTCCTGTTCAACACTGGGACACTACTCCTGTTCAACACTGGGACATTACTCCTGTTCAACACTGGGACATTACTCCTGTTCAACACTGGGACACTACTCCTGTTAACTCCTGTTCAACACTGGGACACTACTCCTGTTCAACACTGGGACACTACTCCTGTTCAACACTGGGACACTACTCCTGTTCAACACTGGGACATTACTCCTGTTCAACACTGGGTCATTACTCCTGTTCAACACTGGGACATTACTCCTGTTCAACACTGGGACATTACTCCTGTTCAACACTGGGACACTACTCCTGTTAACTCCTGTTCAACACTGGGACACTACTCCTGTTCAACACTGGGACATTACTCCTGTTCAACACTGGGACACTACTCCTGTTCAACACTGGGACACTACTCCTGTTCAACACTGGGACACTACTCCTGTTCAACACTGGGTCACTACTCCTGTTCAACACTGGGACATTACTCCTGTTCAACACTGGGTCACTACTCCTGTTCAACACTGGGACATTACTCCTGTTCAACACTGGGACATCACTCCTGTAGTGCTTCTGTGTTCCGCCTCCTTCACCACACCCAGGCGGACAGACAGGAAGTTGAGCGCGTTGTGCTGATATTACATCAGACAGGAAGTTGAGCGCGTTGTGCTGATATTACATTTCAAATCTCCTCATAGTATGAAAGAACAACAACAACAACCACGGGGCTACAATCCTGAGTGTGTGAGTAGTTACCTTTTTGGCTCTGGTGAGGTAGGTCTTGGCGGAGTCTGTGAAGCTCTCTTCTTCTTCTGGTTTGTCTTTCTGGAGGTAGCACACCCAGCCCAGCATGTACCACACCTACACACACACAGGCAGGAAGGAACAGAAAGGAGTTCACACACACACACACACACACACACACACACACACACACACACACACACACACACACACACACACAGAGAGGAAGGAAGAACATTAATGAAGAGATTTAATGCGGTAGTCACAGGACCCCAATCACACGTGTATAAGAGTGCACGCCCACATGCACACACACACACACACACACAGATGCATTGGAGGTAGCACACTCAGCCCAGCATGTAACATACCTACACACACACACACACACACAGACAGACAGACAGACAGACAGACAGACAGACAGACAGACAGACACAGACAGACACACACACACACGCATTTGCATTTCATGTACAAGTGGTCAGTGTTCACACACCCCACCTCCCACGTTCAGCGGAAGAAGGATGTTAATCAATTCAGCAGCACTGTGTGTGTGTGTGTGTGTGTTTGTGTGTGTGTGTGTGTGTGCCTGGCTACTGAGGACTCTATACTCTGTAGGGTCTAAATGTCAATACATGTGATCATGGGAGCTCACACATCAGATGGGCATTAAACACCGTCTGGCTTGAGTGGGAGCGTGTGTGTGTGTGTGTGTGTGTGTGTGTGTGTGTGTGTGTGTGTGTGTGTGTGTGTGTGTGTGTGTGTGTGTGTGTGTGTGAGTGTGTGTGTGTGTGTGACACTGTCTGGCTTGAGTGGGACCGTGTGTGTGTGTGTGTGTGTGTGTGTCTGTGTGTGTGTGTGTGTGTGTGTGGATGTGTGTCACTGTCTGGCTTGAGTGGGACGGTTGACAGCCCTGCAGCTGATAAGAAGCACGACCTAGGCGTGAAGTGACAGAATAAAATTGATCTGTGTGGAATTTGTGAGGTTGAAGAAAAATCACGAGCATCTATGAGTGTGCCTGAAATTCCACTATGCAGTGCACACACTGATTAAGTCTGTAATGCCATTCCCAGATCTCTCTCGCACACACACACACACACACACACACACACACACACACACACACACACTCACACACTTTTTGCTTTTTCTTTTTTTTTTTGGTGTATTGATAGCGATGTCAAATTGGGACTGAAAGTTGATTGATGAAATTACGCTCCCGATTGAAGCCAGGGATTTTTTTGAGTCAGAGCTCCGACTACAAACAGCGTTCTTAGCGCAATTTAAACATGGTCTTTTGGTGGCGGCATTATTGTTCGAGCAGGATGGCATGCTATGTAAGAGGCCATACCAGGGCGGCCTCTGTTTGATTCAGTGCAAACAAGGACATTCGGAAAAGCTCTTCTTAACGACGTTACTGCAGGACCTCATGGAGACCAGTCACGACTCCAAACCATTATCAAATACTCGAGTTCTACCCTGATCTGTCCATTACTCTTCAGCTATGCAGCACACACACACACACACACACACACACACACACACACACACACACACACAGACACACAGACACACACACA
>NC_137917.1:28113460-28115960 GCF_963457725.1 Sprattus sprattus
GAAATATAAATCAGTTCTGATTGAGTTATATAAAAAGGACGTTTAAAAAAAGGCTTTCAGACTGCAATGACTGCAATATTTGAAGATAATTGACAATATAATATGTAGGACATTTATATTACTATTGTAGGACAATTATAATATGAACACTTAAATAATAAGAGGGAGATAAAATAGTAAACTAAAAAAATATGGAGAATGTGCATGCTTGCCCAGGAACATGCATGCCAATCATCTGTGCATGATAACAGATCTAAACCAGCAGAGAGGAGAATGTCACTCAATGCTTATCGCACACAGCCAGTCATAATGTCCATCAATACCACCCATCTTCACACATACAGGCTCAGGCCTACATTCACACAGAATTGATTAATGTCAATTATCACCTCATCACACACAGACGTGCACACACACTGACTATAACCAGGACACACACACACACACACACACACATCTCATCACACACAGGGTTGCACACACACTGACTAGCACCAGGACACACACACACACACACACACACAGGGTTGCACACAGACAGGGTTGCACACACACTGACTCGCACCAGGACACACACACACATGTCCAGGCCCATTCTTAGCCATCACTAGTATGCAGTCAGTTTTAAGGCATCAACAAAGCACATTAACCCTGCCAATAACACTGCCATAAAACTCATACACCAGCTCCATGCTCTAGAGACTCCATCTCAGAGTACTTCAACCTCATTCATAAAGGTTACCACAGCACTGACTAGCACACTGGAACTCCATTACTGTTGTGTTAATGTCAGCCACACACACACACACACACACACACACACGCACACACGCACACACACGCACACACGCACACACACTCTCTGTGTTAATGTTAGCCGTGTCCTTTGTTAAGCACTGTTGAGTTAATATCAGCCATGTCCTTTGTAAAGCACTGGTGTGTTAATGTCAGCCGTGTCCTTTGTTAAGCCAATGATAATCACCACGCTCAAAGTGATGCACATTAAAGGTCCACTCTCACTTGCAGGCATGGTTGGTCACCATGGCGATACAATTCTAAATAGACCTCATCACACCAAAGAGAAATAGAACACTCATGTCCTCCTCTAGAACGCTCATGTCCTCCTCTAGAACACTCATGTCCTCCTCTAGAACACTCATGTTTTCTCCTCTAGAACGCTCATGTCCTCCTCTAGAACACTCATGTCCTCCTCTAGAACACTCATGTCCTCCTCTAGAACACTCATGTTTTCTCCTCTAGAACGCTCATGTCCTCCTCTAGAACACTCATGTCCTCCTCTAGAATGCTCATGTCCTCCTCTAGAACACTCATGTCCTCCTCTAGAACGCTCATGTCCTCCTCTAGAACACTCATGTTTTCTCCTCTAGAACGCTCATTTCCTCCTCTAGAACACTCATGTCCTCCTCTTGAACACTCATGTCCTCCTCTAGAACACTCATGTCCTCTAGAACGCTCATGTCCTCATCTAGAACGCTCATGTCCTCATCTAGAACACTCATGTCCTCCTCTAGAACGCTCATGTCCTCCTCTAGAACACTCATGTCCTCCTTTAGAACACGGCCACACTGGCTGAGGGTGACGTTCTGATGTGACCAATCATGAGCTGAGGGTGACGTTCTGATGTGACCAATCATGAGCTGAGGGTGACGTACTGATGTAGCCAATCATGAGCTGAGGGTGACGTACTGATGTAGCCAATCATGAGCTGAACACTGAGGGTGACGTTCTGATGTAGCCAATCATGAGCAGAGAGTGTCATACTGATGTGGCCAATCATGTGCTGGAAACATGGAGGACATTGGAAGTCCTTTCCCCACCGGCGTTCAATTTGTAATTAGACCGCGTGAAGGAGGTGTTCTTGCTTCAAAAGAAGTCCTCACAGCATGAAGAAACGAGGAGATGAGGAGACAGGGCGTGGTATTTCTCAAAACCCAGGCGCTCGCCCAAAAAAAAAGCTTGTTAATCCACTTGACGAAAGAGCGAGTAAAGTAATGTGACAGCGTCTGCCCTGCCCATCATGTTAAACCTTTCCACGTACACCGGACACACCCCGACGCTGAGTGCTCTGACCATGAATTATTGATCAATCAGAATTACTCTCATAAGACGAGGACCTGAAATGAACCACGATTTTAGTGAGGAGGGAGCGCTGAGGAAGTGTGCTTAGCTAAATCATCTGCAGTATTTCTTAAGCAGAGAGAGAAAAATAATATAGAGAAAATAACTACAGAGAAAACACCCACACACACATTTTCCACATTACTTTCATGATCTTTCCCTTGTGGTTGGTCCCAGAGAGCAGTTCTGAATGCCCCCTCAAGAGAGAGAGAGAGAGAGAGAGAGAGAGAGAGAGAGAGACAGAGAGAGAGAGAGAGAGAGAGAGAGAGAGAGAGAGAGAGAGAGAGAGAGAGAGAGAGGAGGAAGGGGAGAGGAGGGTGTGAGAGAGAGAGAGAGAGAGAGAGAGAGAGAGAGAGAGAGA
>NC_137917.1:28120960-28125960 GCF_963457725.1 Sprattus sprattus
ATAAATAAATAAATAAGGAGCTCCTGTTTTCATAATAACAAGATTGGCTACATGTAGCTCCAACATGCAATACGATAATCATATATTCAATAAGTACGTCATATAATTGAAAAGTTGCAGATATAATGATATAATAGATATAGTATAATATACATGCTTGGACGCTTCAGAAATCAGGTTTTGAAATAACACGAGCATAAGACAACAATCTCATATTCCTACTTGCATCAATTCCCACTGGACAGAGTCCACACACACACACACACACACACACACACACACACACACACACACACACACACACACACACAGGAGTTTAAACAGGAGACTTCTCTAGATGAGTTAAACAGGAGACTTCTCTAGATGAGTTAAACAGGAGACTTCTCTAGATGAGTTAAACAGGAGACTTCTCTAGATGAGTTAAACAGGAGACTTCTCTAGATGAGTTAAACAGGAGACTTCTCTAGATGAGTTAAACAGGAGACTTCTCTAGATGAGTTAAACAGGAGAGACTTCTCTAGATGAGTTAAACAGGAGACTTCTCTAGATGAGTTAAACAGGAGACTTCTCTAGATGAGTTAAACAGGAGACTTCTCTAGATGAGTTAAACAGGAGACTTCTCTAGATGAGTTAAACAGGAGAGACTTCTCTAGATGAGTTAAACAGGAGACTTCTCTAGATGAGTTAAACAGGAGACTTCTCTAGATGAGTTAAACAGGAGAGACTTCTCTAGATGAGTTAAACAGGAGACTTCTCTAGATGAGTTAAACAGGAGAGACTTCTCTAGATGAGTTAAACAGGAGACTTCTCTAGATGAGTTAAACAGGAGACTTCTCTAGATGAGTTAAACAGGAGACTTCTCTAGATGAGTTAAACAGGAGACTTCTCTAGATGAGTTAAACAGGAGACTTCTCTAGATGAGTTAAACAGGAGAGACTTCTCTAGATGAGTTAAACAGGAGACTTCTCTAGATGAGTTAAACAGGAGACTTCTCTAGATGAGTTAAACAGGAGACTTCTCTAGATGAGTTAAACAGGAGACTTCTCTAGAAGAGTTAAACAGGAGAGACTTCTCTAGATGAGTTAAACAGGAGAGACTTCTCTAGATGAGTTAAACAGGAGACTTCTCTAGATGAGTTAAACAGGAGACTTCTCTAGAAGAGTTAAACAGGAGACTTCTCTAGATGAGTTAAACAGGAGACTTCTCTAGATGAGTTAAACAGGAGACTTCTCTAGATGAGTTAAACAGGAGACTTCTCTAGATGAGTTAAACAGGAGACTTCTCTAGATGAGTTAAACAGGAGACTTCTCTAGATGAGTTAAACAGGAGACTTCTCTAGATGAGTTAAACAGGAGAGACTTCTCTAGATGAGTTAAACAGGAGACTTCTCTAGATGAGTTAAACAGGAGACTTCTCTAGATGAGTTAAACAGGAGACTTCTCTAGATGAGTTAAACAGGAGAGACTTCTCTAGATGAGTTAAACAGGAGACTTCTCTAGATGAGTTAAACAGGAGAGACTTCTCTAGATGAGTTAAACAGGAGAGACTTCTCTAGATGAGTTAAACAGGAGACTTCTCTAGATGAGTTAAACAGGAGACTTCTCTAGAAGAGTTAAACAGGAGACTTCTCTAGATGAGTTAAACAGGAGACTTCTCTAGATGAGTTAAACAGGAGACTTCTCTAGATGAGTTAAACAGGAGACTTCTCTAGATGAGTTAAACAGGAGACTTCTCTAGATGAGTTAAACAGGAGACTTCTCTAGATGAGTTAAACAGGAGACTTCTCTAGATGAGTTAAACAGGAGAGACTTCTCTAGATGAGTTAAACAGGAGACTTCTCTAGAGCAGGGGTCCCCAACCTTTTTTGCACCACGGACCGGTTTAACCAGGCAATTTTTTTCACGGACCGGCTTCAAGGTGTAATTTTTCACCACTTGTATCATGTCATCCAAATATTGATGTGAAGGCAAGCGCGAGTTTGATAGAATGGAGTCTATAAAAGCTAACATTAACGTGAAGTGGCGTTAACTTGCGACCAACACCATTGTATTACGAATGTTAAGTGCATGAAAAATACAACTCACCATAACGCTGAATCAGTGCTTGGTCTCTCTGTGCCGAAGCAGTTTTGAAGGCTTCATTGGCTTATTTGCTAGCTTATCGCCACATATTATACAGAGCAGTTGTTGCGTGAGAAGCACCTGTTGCGATAAACCCGTATTTTAAGTAGGCTATGACTCATATATTGTCTGTTAAAATAAGCTTCATGTTTTGGAGGCCGTAGGCTCTTTAGTGGGCATTTTCAAAATAAGCTCTCCAAAGTTTTGTACTCATTTTAGCTAGTTTGCGGGATTCGTTTTGAGTGACGTAGCCTATCACTTGAACGAGACAAGCGTCTTGATGTGACAAGAGGCACAGGCAAATGATACGTCCTAGAAAATCCGGTCATTTTTCAAAATAAAACACCTCTCAGACGCTAATAATGAATACAGCGGAAATTATATAAATTATTTATTCTTTCTGTGCGGCCCGGTAACAAATGCCTCATGGACCGGTACCGGGCCGTGGCCCGGTGGTTGGGGACCACTGCTCTAGAGGAGTTAAACAGGAGACTTCTCTAGATGAGTTAAACAGGAGACTTCTCTAGATGAGTTAAACAGGAGACTTCTCTAGATGAGTTAAACAGGAGACTTCTCTAGATGAGTTAAACAGGAGACTTCTCTAGATGAGTTAAACAGGAGACTTCTCTAGAGGAGTTAAACAGGAGACTTCTCTAGAGGAGTTAAACAGGAGACTTCTCTAGATGAGTTAAACAGGAGACTTCTCTAGATGAGTTAAACAGGAGAGACTTCTCTAGATGAGTTAAACAGGAGAGACTTCTCTAGATGAGTTAAACAGGAGACTTCTCTAGATGAGTTAAACAGGAGACTTCTCTAGATGAGTTAAACAGGAGACTTCTCTAGATGAGTTAAACAGGAGACTTCTCTAGATGAGTTAAACAGGAGACTTCTCTAGAGGAGTTAAACAGGAGACTTCTCTAGATGAGTTAAACAGGAGACTTCTCTAGATGAGTTAAACAGGAGACTTCTCTAGATGAGTTAAACAGGAGACTTCTCTAGAGGAGTTAAACAGGAGACTTCTCTAGAGGAGTTAAACAGGAGACTTCTCTAGATGAGTTAAACAGGAGACTTCTCTAGATGAGTTAAACAGGAGACTTCTCTAGATGAGTTAAACAGGAGAGACTTCTCTAGATGAGTTAAACAGGAGACTTCTCTAGATGAGTTAAACAGGAGACTTCTCTAGATGAGTTAAACAGGAGAGACTTCTCTAGATGAGTTAAACAGGAGACTTCTCTAGATGAGTTAAACAGGAGACTTCTCTAGATGAGTTAAACAGGAGACTTCTCTAGATGAGTTAAACAGGAGACTTCTCTAGATGAGTTAAACAGGAGAGACTTCTCTAGATGAGTTAAACAGGAGACTTCTCTAGATGAGTTAAACAGGAGACTTCTCTAGATGAGTTAAACAGGAGACTTCTCTAGATGAGTTAAACAGGAGACTTCTCTAGAAGAGTTAAACAGGAGACTTCTCTAGATGAGTTAAACAGGAGACTTCTCTAGATGAGTTAAACAGGAGACTTCTCTAGATGAGTTAAACAGGAGACTTCTCTAGATGAGTTAAACAGGAGACTTCTCTAGATGAGTTAAACAGGAGACTTCTCTAGATGAGTTAAACAGGAGAGACTTCTCTAGATGAGTTAAACAGGAGACTTCTCTAGATGAGTTAAACAGGAGACTTCTCTAGATGAGTTAAACAGGAGACTTCTCTAGATGAGTTAAACAGGAGACTTCTCTAGATGAGTTAAACAGGAGACTTCTCTAGATGAGTTAAACAGGAGACTTCTCTAGAAGAGTTAAACAGGAGACTTCTCTAGATGACTTAAACAGGAGACTTCTCTAGATGAGTTAAACAGGAGACTTCTCTAGATGAGTTAAACAGGAGACTTCTCTAGATGAGTTAAACAGGAGAGACTTCTCTAGATGAGTTAAACAGGAGACTTCTCTAGATGAGTTAAACAGGAGACTTCTCTAGATGAGTTAAACAGGAGACTTCTCTAGATGAGTTAAACAGGAGACTTCTCTAGATGAGTTAAACAGGAGACTTCTCTAGATGAGTTAAACAGGAGACTTCTCTAGAGTTAAACAGGAGACTTCTCTAGAAGAGTTAAACAGGAGACTTCTCTAGATGAGTTAAACAGGAGACTTCTCTAGATGAGTTAAACAGGAGACTTCTCTAGATGAGGTAAACAGGAGACTTCTGTAGATGAGTTAAACACGCAGTGCTCGACTGGATGAGAAACTCGACGAGAAAGAAAGGTCTGCGTGCCCATCTACAGGAACGCACACACACACACACACCCATCTACAGGAACGCACACACACACACACACAAACCCATCTTCAGGAACGCAGCGTCGTGTGTTAGGCGAGCCGCTCCCAAACTTGAGCGTCCTCATTAGTGAACTGGGTCACACCTAGTGCTGCGGGGTGCTGACACACACACACACACACACACACACACACACACACACACACACACACACACACACACACACACACACACACACACCTAGTGCTGCGGGGTGCTGACACACACACACACACACACACACACACACACACACACACACACACATCTAGTGCTGCAGGGTGCTGACAAAATGTCAGGTTTAAAGCCTACTACACCTCTGTGTGTGCGCGCACACACACTCACACTCACACACACACACAGACACCTTTGATGAAGCTGACTGTGCGTCTCTTGTTAGGCCCAATAATTACATCCTCATTATAGCTGATGACTCCCCTCTACTCCCCTCCCCTCCCCTCCCCTCTCCTCTCCTCTCCTCTCCTCTCCTCTCCTCTCTCCTCTCCGCTCACTCTCACTGAAAGAGGCAGGCGGAGGCCGGCGCAGCATAATTAAGAGCTTCTCATTAGGACC
>NC_137917.1:28135960-28138460 GCF_963457725.1 Sprattus sprattus
CTTGTTCGTCGGCAACTATAAAACTATAAACGGGGGGCACTGTGGCGCAAGCAGTAGCCCCGACCACCTACGGGCTTGAAGCCCATGGAGGACCCGGGTTCGATTCCGGCCTGATGTCATTTCTCCTGTCCACTCCCCACCTCTTCTCCCTCTCATTTCCTGTCCCACTCTACACAACAACTATCAATTAAAGGCAAAAAAGCCCAAAAATAAATCTTAAAAAAAAAAATATATACAGCCGCGGAAAAAATTAAGAGACCACTTCAAAATTATCAGTTTCTCTGGTTTTACTATTTATTGGTATGTGTTAAAGTAAAATGTACATTTTTGTTTTATTCTATAACCTACTGGCAACATTCCTACCAAATTTCAAATAAAAATATTGTCATTTACATCATTTATTTGCAGAAAAATGACAATTGGTCAAAATAGCAAAAAAGATTCAGTGTCTTCAGATCTCGAATAATGCAAAGAAAACAAGCTCATATTCATTTTTAAACTACACAATACTAATGCTTACACTTAGGAAGAGTTCAGAAATCAATATTTGGTGGAAAAACCTTGATTTAAAATCACAACTTTCATGTGTCTTGGCATGCTCTCCACCAGTCTTTCACATTGCCGTTGGGTGACTTTATGCTACTCCTGGCGCAAGAATTCAAGCAGCTCGGCTTCTTTTCATGGCTTGTGACCATCCATCTTCCTTTTGATCACATTTCAGAGGTTTTTGATGGGATTCAGGTCTCGAAATTGGGCTGGCCATGACAGGGTCCTGATCTGGTGGTACTCCATCCACACCTTTACTGGCCTGGCTGTGTGGCATGGAGCATTGCCCTGCTGGAAAAAACATTTCTCAGAGTTGGGGAACATTGTCAGAGCTAAAGGAAGCAAGTTTTTCTTCCGGGACAACGTTGTACTTTGCCTGGCTGAGGTTTGTAAAAGACCATAAGGATTGAAAAAAGAGGACTGGAGGGTCTTCTAGTTCGTCTTCTCTGATGAGTCCAATTTTCAGCTTTGCCCAACACATGGTCGTCTGATGGTTAGACGGAGACCTGGAGAGGCCTACAAGCCAGAGAGTCTTGCACCTACTGTGAAATCGGACTCATCAGAGAAGACGAACTTAGAAGAACCTCCAGTCCGCTTTTTCAATCCTTATGGTCTTTTACAAACCTCAGCCAGGCAAAGTACAACGTTGTCCCGGAAGAAAAACTTGCTTCCTTTTGCTCTGACAATGTTCCCCAACTCTGAGAAATGTTTTTTCCAGCAGGGCAATGCTCCATGCCACACAGCCAGGCCAGTAAAGGTGTGGATGGAGTACCACCAGATCAGGACCCTGTCATGGCCAGCCCAATTTCGAGACCTGAATCCCATAAAAAAACCTCTGAAATGTGATCAAGAGGAAGATGGATGGTCACAAGCCATGAAAAGAAGCCGAGCTGCTTGAATTCTTGCGCCAGGAGTAGCATAAAGTCACCCAACGGCAATGTGAAAGACTGGTGGAGAGCATGCCAAGACACATGAAAGTTGTGATTTTAAATCAAGGTTATTCCACCAAATATTGATTTCTGAACTCTTCCTAAGTGTAAGCATTAGTATTGTGTAGTTTAAAAATGAATATGAGCTTGTTTTCTTTGCATTATTCGAGATCTGAAGACACTGCATCAATTTTGCTATTTTGACCAATTGTCATTTTTCTGCAAATAAATGATCTAAATGACAATATTTTTATTTGAAATTTGGTAGGAATGTTGCCAGTAGGTTATAGAATAAAACTAAAATGTACATTTTACTTTAACACATACCAATAAATAGTAAAACCAGAGAAACTGATAATTTTGAAGTGGTCTCTTAATTTTTTCCGCGGCTGTATATATATAAACTGTAAAGGAATCTTGTTTTGTACGAGAAAAAGACTTAAAAATGCTATTTCAAATAATTTGTATCCAATGTCTGGTAATGTTTGTGATAAATAATACTGATTGTTATACTACGTTATAATTGTAGACTGTGATGAATAATGTGTAATACTACATTAGAATTGTTGACTACCAAATCAATGTATTCACTAATCTGTGAAGGCGTGACTGTGAAAATGTGCGTGGATTGAGAAAAATGCCTGAATCAGTACCACAGGTGTGTGTGTGTGTGTGTGTGTGTGTGTGTGTGTGTGTGTGTGTGTGTGTGTGTGTGTGTGTGTGTGTGTGTGTGTGTGTGTGTGACAGTCTGTTTGAGAAATATTGTTCCTGCCTCCTGCTTTGCATGGATTCAATTAGCTACAGATTTCCCCCTGTCACAGAAACACATGTAGATACACACACACACACACACACACACACACACACACGCATCCTGTCACAGAAACACATGTAGATACACACACACACACACACACACACACACACACACGCATCCTGTCACAGAAACACATGTAGATACACACACACACACACACACACACGCATCCTGTCACAGAAACACATGTAGATACACACACACACAC
>NC_137917.1:28145960-28148460 GCF_963457725.1 Sprattus sprattus
ACACACACACACACACACACACACACACACCGATCCTTATGCTCACAGCACAATACACACACACAAACAAACACACACACACACACACACACCGATTCTTATGCTCACAGCACAATACACACACACACACACAGCACAGACCGCTCCTTATGCTCACAGCACAATACACAAACACACACACAAACACACACACACACACACACACACACACACACACACACACACACACACACACACACACCAATCCTTATGCTCAGAGCACAATACACATACCCACACACACGGCACAGACCACTCCTTATGCTCACAGCACAACAAATCAAAACACCAACACATGCCCTCAACGCTAGCAACACACACACACACACCTCCTTTATTTATGCCGGGAGTTAAGCGGCGATTGAAAACTTGATCAAACATAATCAGCTAGCGTTAGGCGTACACACACACACACACACACACACACACACACACACACACACACACACACACACACACACACACACACACACACACACACACACACACACACACACACACACACACACACACACACACACACACACACACACACACACACACACACACACACACACACACACGTTCATTAGTGGCGACAGACGCGCGGCAGCGGGGAACATCTGGTCGACGTTGGCGACACACACTGAATGTCACGGTGTCGTCCGCTAAACAAAATGAATAATGAACCATCAATCAAACGATCAAATGATGACGGCCCCTCCTGATCAATTAAGCCATGCCGGCAGTCTTTGATGAGCTGCTTAAGAATTTATTTAAAAACACACTGTGATTATGTTTGTGTGTGTGTGTGTGTGTGTGTGTGTGTGTATGGAACAACTAATACTGGTGTGTGTGCGTGTTTGTGGGATTGCTGGTGTGTCTGTGCATGCTTGTGTATGTGTGTGTGAGTGTGTGTGAGTGTGTGAGAGTGTGTGTGAGTGTGTGTGTAAGTGTGTGTGAGTGTGTGTGTGTGTGAGAGTGTGTGTGAGTGTGTGTGTAAGTGTGTGTGAGTGTGTGTGTGTGTGTGAGAGTGTGTGTGAGTGTGTGTGTAAGTGTGTGTGAGTGTGTGTGTGTGTGTGTATCTGCCTGTCACAGGAGGAAGTTTTAGTTCTAGCTAAGGACTTGTTGGTTTCTCAGAGAAGTTAGGATTAAGAGTGTGTGAGAGTGTGTAAGAGTGTGTGAGAGTGTGTGTCTGTGTAAGAGTGTGTGAGACTCTGGGGTTTAGGTCTAAGAGATGCTTTGTAGGAACACAAACTACTGGGGCTTTTAGAGGTAATAAGAGTGAAAATACTCTCTTTCAGTGTGTGTGTGCGTGTGCGTGTGGGTGTGCATGTGCGTGTGCGTGTGTGTGTGTGTGTGTGTGTGTGTGTGTGTGTGTAACCCATCAACACACAGAAAAGGTATCCTGGCAGAAGATGATGCATACAGTCCCGCTCAGCATTATTGGCACCCCTAGTGAATATGAGCAAACAGGCTATGAAAAAATATGTCTTTGCTGTTTATCCTCTTGGTCTTCCACTCAACATATTCATAAAAAGCTTACCTTTTTATTGAGGTACAATAATTGAAAGAATTTTTTTTACATTTAATAAATATTATTCTCCAAAAAAGATTTTTTTTTTTTTTACATTTAATAGATATTATTCTCCAATACCTGTGCGCACATGTTTTGGAGAATAATATTAATTAAATGTAAAAAAAAAAGAATTCTTTCAATTATTATACCTCAATGAAAAGGTAAGATTTTTATGAATATGTTGTGCAGCCTCCCTTTGCCAAGATAACAGCTCTAAGTCTTCCCCTTTAATGCGTGATGAGGTTGCTGAACACATGGCACGGGATCTGAGACCATTCCTACTTGCAGTATCTCTACAGATCCTTCAGATTCTGAGGTCAACGTTTGTAGACTCGGCTTCAGCTCATCCCACAGTTTTTCTATGGGGTTCAGGTCAGGGGACTGTAATGGCCATGGCAAAACCTTTATTCTGCGGTCGGTGAACCATTTTTGTGTTGATTTTGAGGTATGCTTCAGATCATTGTCCTGCTGGAAGGTCCAACCACAGCCCATTTTAAGCTTCCTAGAGGGGGGCTGTTAGGTTTTTATTTAATATCCGCTGGTATTTGATGGAGTACATGATACCATGTATCCTAACAAGATGTCCAGGGCCTTTGGAAGAAAAACAGTCCCACACCATCAGAGATCCGCCACCATACTTCAAAGTGGGTATGGGGTGCTCTTCTGTATGGCTATCTTTCTGTCAACGCCAACCTTTGATGTTTGTTGCCAAAAAGCTTACTTTTGGTCTCATCTTTGTTGTTGATTGACAAAAGAGGCTTTTTTTCTGGCAACCCTTCAAAACAACCTGTGGTGATGTAGGTGGCATCTGATGGTAGTTTTGGAGACTTTCTGACCCCAAGACTCAACTAACCTCTACAATTCTCCAGCTGTGACCCTTGGAGATTATTTTGCCAGTCGAAT
>NC_137917.1:28153460-28160960 GCF_963457725.1 Sprattus sprattus
CCACATGCAGAAATGCAGGCCCAAACTGGAAAGGAACCTCTACCATGCTTCACTGTTGCCTGCAGACTCTCATTATTGTACCTCTCTCCAGCCCTTCGGCAAACAAACTGCCTTCTTCTACAGCCAAATATTTCTAATTTTGACTCATCAGTCCAGAGCACCTTCTGCCATGTTTCTGCACCCCAGTTTCTATGTTTTCGTGCTTAGTTCAGTCACTTGGCCTTGTTTCCTTGTCGGGGTAGAGCTTTTTGGCTGCAACTCTTCCATGAAGACCACTTCTGGCCAGACTTCCCCGGACAGTAAATGTCTGTACCTGGGTACCACTGGTTTCTGCCAGTTCTGAGCTGATGCCACTGCTTGAAATCTTCCGATTTCGAAGGTAAATAAGCTTGATGTGTTTTTCATCAGCTGCATTAAGTTTCCTTGGCTGACCACTGCATCTACGATCCTCAACGTCTTCTTCAAAAGTGCTTGAACTGCACATTTTGAAACCCCTGTCTGCTTTGAAATCCTTGTCTGGGAGAGACCCTGCTGATGCAGTATAACTACGTTGTGTCTTGTTGCTTTGCTCAGTCTTCCCATGTAAATGGATACAAAATAAACATTTATTGTTTACATTTTTCAATGCATTCTTAGTTCATAGCATTTTTTCACACCTGCCTAAAACTTTTGCACAGTACTGTATATTTAATTTTTTTATTTTTGTCAAGTTGATTAAAATTTGGGATTATATTTTCAAATTTTGGGAAGAAGACTGATCTAATTGGTTCAAATTTTTTACAATTTAGAAGGAAATGTTCTTCGTTTTCAACTTCTTGTGTGCAGTATTCGCACAACCTCTCCTCCTTAGGTCGCCATGTTTGTTTGTGGCGACCTTTTTCAATGGCCAATGTGTGATCACTGAGTCTGTACCTAGTGAGTGTTTTTCGGATCTGGGGGTTCTTTATAACATTTAGATAGTTAGCCACTTCATATTTTCGCTCTAAAGATTGGTATGTTTCTCTCTCTCCCTCTCTCTCCCCTTCTCCCTCCCTCCCCCTCTCTTTCTCTCTTTCTCTCAGTCCCTCTCTCCTTTCCAGAAATAGACCAATCAGAAAGCTCTCTGCAGGGCGTCTGGCTTCTGTCTAAACACCTGCTGTCTTGGAGACGACCTCTTGACCTCTGGAGGAGGTGGACGGACAGCACAGCTACTGATATAAATATTAATCAGAGGCTCCCACCAGGACATTTCTCTCTCTCTCACACTCACACACACACACACACACACACACCAGGACATTTCTCCATCTCACACACACTCACACACACACAGACCTATACACACACTCAGACCTACACACACACACACACACACACACACACACACACACACACTCAGACCTACACACACACTCAGACCTACACACACACTCAGACCTACACACACACACACACACACACCACACTCAGACGTACCCACACACATACTTAGACATACACGCACACACACATGCACGTACACACACATGCACGTACACACACACACACACACACACACACACCCCTCCATCTTTCTGATTCATTGTCATTGGCTCATGTTCCTCTTCCATGGCTGTCATTCATCTCTCTCTCTCTCCCTCTGTTCATCCTTCCCTCTGACATTTCTTCCTCTCTTCTCCTCTCTTCTCCTCCTCTCTTCTCCTGCTCTTCCTGTCGTGTGATCTGACCTTTAGCTCATCATTCTAACAGAGATGTCCCTCGTCCTCCGATCAATCTCTCCATTTCCTCTGCACTCCTTCATCCCCCTCTCATTTCCCCTCCAGCCCAACACATCACACACACACACACACACACAGACACTAACACACACACACTCACACACACACACACACACACACACACACACACACACACACACACACACACACACACACACACACACACACACACACACACACTTCCCCTCCAGCCTAACACATCATGGCTTCTTTCATTCACATTCCTCATCACCTCATTAGATGGACTCGATGAAAAGGTAGGAGAGGTAGATGGACATGGTATGCAGTACAGCTGCAACGATAAGTCGACAAAAATCGACAACGTAATTTCGATACGGGCGTTGCAATGTAATATACGAAGTGCGAAATAGTGCTTCTTAAACTTATAATAATTGACCATCACTGAGAAAAATGGAACAGAATCTGCAAATAGTCTACCATATAAATGTAACTACCGACAGAGAAGACAAATATAAACAACCTGTCAATCAAACACCTGCTTTCTATATTTTGCCGCCATAGAGCTCAGCAGAGGCGAGACACAAGTCCTGAGGAAAAGGGTACAGCAAATCAGGGGCGGAGATCCCATCGTCGTTGTAGGGGTCAGGGGTCGTTGATGTTTCGGCCTCTTTAACTGTTTAGCTTCGCTGCTTGGCCCCCAAAAGCTTAGCATACATTTTTTTTCTAGCTATTTGTACAATTGTTGTGTTGTCCCCCGTCGCGCCAACGTATAAACCAATAAAGTGACAATTAGATGTTTGCGCTCAGTAGTATTCTGTGACTTGCCCTCTGTTCCGTTTTCCCTACCTACCGTACCTACCATCCTTAGTGTGAGTATGTAGGGTGTTCCGTTTTCCGATTTCCCATTTCCGCGTCGAAAAGAAGTATACCCAAAGGACCCGTATCTGTACTCATAACGGTCAAAACGCTGAGTGTGGAAGCAGGGTACACTGTCCATTCTCAACGGCCGCCATCTTGTCACCCAGGCAGAGCCGCTCAGCTCGAAAAAGACGAACGCGGGGCTTGTCGCGATCGTAATTTCCGGTAAGTGCACCACGGAGTATAAGATTTGGAACAGCACTCACCTGCTGAGAATCTGCGTACCTAGTGAGTGTGTACTGTGTACTGCGTATAAGTATAGGTACGGTAGGTAGGGAAAACGGAACACAGCGCTGATCTTCTGCTGTGCCACCAAGCAGTTCTCATGCCCCCCTGTAGAGGTCACTCTTCCCAGAAGATCTCCCCACTTTACTCCAACTTTGGGTTTGTTCTCTCTGCTCTTTCGTTCTTTTCTCCTTTATATTCCTTTTTTTTCTTCTGTCTACTCCTCCCATCACCTTTCCTTCTCACCTCCGCATGAGGCAGACATGTGGCCTGTCACCTCATAGTCAAAACAAACTATCCTCCAGACACACACACACACACGCACACACACACACACAAAAAAAAGATTGGTAGACATGCACACCACACACACAGATCGGTAGACACACACACAGATCGGTAGACACACACACACACACACACACACACACACACACACACACACCAGTAGACACACAAACACACACACACACACAGAAATAAACACACAGAACGATAGACAGACACACAGACACACACAGACACACACACACACACACACACACATAAATTGGTAGAGACGGACTCACCAAGGCAGCCTGACATACACCAACACACATAGGTCACATAAGTTCAGAGACACCTCTTTCTGCATTATTGAAAGGTAAAGGCTAAGGGACAACAACAAAAATGCATTCAAAGAGAAACAAAGCACTTACTTTCCTCACTTAACATTATTAATGCAACAAACACACACGCACGCAAATACTCATACACAGACACACACACACAAACACACACACACACACAGATCTCAAACAGGGATCACTTCTCAGGCTGTTACATGCAAGGCCAATTTTTCGATTGGAACGCCAAGTAATATCAAGAAACTGTTGCCCCCCAAGGGAATACATGTAACAGCGTTACGTATTTACAATACGAAATATGAGAAATATATGAAACTGGCTTCAATTTAAAATAGTGGTATTCAGAATACAGTTACACAGATCACTCGAAGGGGATTACTTTTTAAATGCACAGACACAACCAATCACTCTCCAGGACCCTGCACCCTTAACCAATCACTCTCCAGGACCCTGCACCCTTAACCAATCACTCTCCAGGACCCTGCACCCTTAACCGATCACTCTCCAGGACCCTGCACCCTTAACCAATCACTCTCCAGGACCCTGCACCCTTAACCGATCACTCTCCAGGACCCTGCACCCTTAACCAATCACTCTCCAGGACCCCGCAACCTTAACCAATCACTCTCCAGGACCCCGCACCCTTAACCAATCACTCTCCAGGACCCCGCACCCTTAACCAATCACTCTCCAGGACCCCGCACCCTTAACCAATCACTCTCCAGGACCCCGCACCCTTAACCAATCACTCGCCAGGACCCCTCACCCGTCACTGGCCCTTCACCCGCACCCTAAACTGAACATCTTGCTTCGTAACAGGGTGTGTGTGTTCAGGGTATGTGTGTTGAGGGTGTGTGTGTGTGTGTGTTCAGGGTATGTGTGTTGAGGGTGTGTGTGTGTGTGTGTGTGTGTGTGTGTGTGTGTGTGTGTGTGTGTGTGTGTGTGTGTGTGTGTGTGTGTGTGTGTGTGTGTGTGTGTGTTCAGGGTATGTGTGTCTTGCTTCGTAACATTCATCAGCTGTTGATGCAGGGTGTGTTCAAAGCAGGCGAGTCTGGATGCCTTTTACAGGGGACAGCCGTCACTCATTTAGACAAAGAACTAGAGGAATAGAACATTGCTCGTTTTACTCAGAATTACAACCCATCGTAGATTAAATTACATTTTATTTCCAGTGGTGGCTTCCTTCCAAAGCCAGGGGGTGTCATTTGCCAAACCATGCTGAGCAACAAGGTGATGAAATTGCGCCGCATTAGGAATTAAAAAAATGCACATCTCAAAGATGAATCAAAATATGCATATCTCAAAGATGAATCAAAATATGTCAAAGATAAATCGGAAACTTCTGTTAAAGGAAAAGTGATGAATTGCTTAATAAAACAAAACTACTGAAAAACAAATGAACCAAAAATGCGAAACTTTGAAAAACTTTGAAATTATTTCACAGTTTCATCCACAGCAAATAACATGTAAGGTAATGCTGAGGTAATCCTACTCGTTTAGAAAACATTACTTGCCAGGGGTAATCTAATGGAATATGTTACAAATGATTAAATATGGTTAAAAGTTACCCATTAAAAAGCACACTCTCCACCAACCCACACAAACACAAATATGCTCACACACGCACACACACGCGCACACACACACACACACACACACACACACACACACGTACCTCTGGTTCCTCGGCCTCGATCAGCAGCTTGGCTGTGGTGATCCTTGACTCATATGGAGGGACGCCGCTCTGACAGAAGCAAACAAACAAACAAACAAACAAACAAATCACCGACAGATAAACAAATAAATAAATAAAGACACAATATGACATTTACAGCAGGGCACTCAGGTCTCGCTCTACCCATTCACATGTGTGTGTGTGTGTGTGTGTGTGTGTGTGTGTGTGTGTGTGTGTGTGTGTGTGTGTGTGTGTGTGGCATTGCAAATAGAGCGCCAAACTATCTTTTTCCATTGGTGTGCCAGAACACACACACACACCCCCACCCACCCAGATGTGAATATTGCAGTAAAGTTAGAATGCCTCTCTCACACACACACACACACACCCACGCACGTGAATATGGCAGTCAAGTGCGAACGCCTCTCCTTGTGTCATCATTCTATCATCACCTCCTCACTCAACACCCTCTGCTAATCTAGCACTGACAGACTGCCTCTCTCACACACACACACACACACACACACACACACACACACACACACACACACACACACACACACACACACACACACACACCAGGTTGAAGTGGAGATGTGGTAGGGGAATTGTTATGTTAAAAGTTATCGTGTGTGTGTGTGTGTGTGTGTGTGTGTGCAAAGCTGCTTGTTCTGGCAAGTGCAATAGATCAGCACACTAAAAAGCCTCCATAATGAGGGCAAAGCTACCAAGTGAACCCAATTAACCGCCACCCCCACACACACACACACACACACACACACGACACATCTGCCTCCTCTTTTCACCACAAGCACTCCAACAGAACACTGTGAGAGTGTGTTAAATAACAAAATGTATTAAAAAAGGGAAAAATAAAAGTAAGTTTTTGTGTGTGTGTGTGTGTGTGTGTGTGTGTTCTTCTCCGGCCTATTACGTGAGCACACACACACATCACATACCTGTTCGGATTCATCCTCCTGTTGTGCTGTGTGTGTGTGTGTGTGTGTGTGTGTGTGTGTGTGTGTGTGTGGGTGTGACATCACATACCTGTTCAGATTCATCCTCCTGTTGTGCTGCCTCCGGCTCTGTCTGCTGGTTCAAACTGGGTAACCATGACGACACGCTCCTCTTTAGGAAGCCCTTTCCTTCCTTTAAGAGATCAATGAGGAAGTTACATTATGCCTGCTTAACATGTCTGTCACACACACACACACACACACACACACACACACACACACACACACACACACACACGGTCACCTGAAGTAGGTAGATTAAGTATAGTTGAACAAAACAAAAGCACAAATGTGCCCCCATCATTATAATTGAAGATGTCAAAGCTAGAGCTGGATAAACGTGAATGACTTTAGGGGAACAACAATAGACAATAAAAACAAAACCAGACATGTCAACAGTGGAATAAATGGGTTCAGTTAACGGCTTCGACAACCCAACGCTGGTTGGACGCTCTGCTGAGGTGGTGTTCAGACAATTACTTCCACTCAACGAGATCCCTACACTGCCGTCTCAGAAGACGCTGAAAGCCCTACACTAGTTCCTCGTTAGACGCTGAAAGCCCTACACTAGTGCCTCTAAAGCCCTACACTAGTGCCTCGTTAAACGCTGAAAGCCCTACACTAGTGCCTCGTTAAACGCTGAAAGCCCTACACTAGTGCCTCGTTAAACGCTGAAAGCCCTACACTAGCTCCTCGTTAGACGCTGAAAGCCCTACACTAGTGCCTCTAAAGCCCTACACTAGTGCCCCGTTAGACGCAGAAAACCCTACACTACCCCTTCGGAAGACGCAGAAAGCTCTAAACTAGTGCCTCTAAAGCCCTACACTAGTGCCTCGTTAGACGCTGAAAGCCCTACACTAGTTCCTCGTTAGACGCTGAAAGCCCTACACTAGTCCCTCGTTAGACGCTGAAAGCCCTACACTAGTTCCTCGTTAGACGCTGAAAGCCCTACACTAGTTCCTCGTTAGACGCTGAAAGCCCTACACTAGCTCCTCGTTAGACGCTGAAAGCCCTACACTAGCTCCTCGTTAGACGCTGAAAGCCCTACACTAGTCCCTCGTTAGACGCTGAAAACCCTACACTAGTGCCTCGTTAGACGCTGAAAGCCCTACACTAGTGCCTCGTTAGACGCTGAAAGCCCTACACTAGTTCCTCGTTAGACGCTGAAAGCCCTACACTAGTTCCTCATTAGACGCTAAAAGCCCTACACTAGTCCCTCGTTAGACGCTGAAAGCGCTACACTAGTTCCTCGTTAGACGCTGAAAGCCCTACACTAGTTCCTCGTTAGACGCTGAAAGCCCTACACTAGTTCCTCGTTAGAC
>NC_137917.1:28168460-28180960 GCF_963457725.1 Sprattus sprattus
CGACACACACACACACACACACTTCCCCTCCCGACCTGCTGCTCTCCGAGCTGACTCCCCTCTACTGAAGCAGAGCTCCGTCACACACACACACACACACACACACACACACACACACACACACCAAAACACTTAGCCAGGGCTCCGTCTCTTTCTCTCTCTCTCACACACACACACACACACACACACACACACACAACAACCCTTAGCAAGGGCTCAGTCTCTCTCTCTCTCACACACACACACACACACACACACACACACACCCCAAAACACTTAGCAAGGGCTTATACTCCGAGGGCGCGGATGCGCGTCAAGACATTGTGCCAAAATGCCACTGCCAGTGAATCTCATATGAAAGCGAAATGATTAGAAGCATTTTGCAAACGCAATAACTAATGATTTCCCTTCATTGGTACCTGGTGGCAAGGTCTAGAAAGAATCTTTTTCTTTGCGATGCTAGTATCATAAGTTAGAGTCCATACAGCATGTATTGAAATCTAGAAATCGAGCAATTGAGAATTCTTCCTTTTTGGGGGAAACGGTCATTTTGAAGTTAGCACAGATGAAGAAAACAAATAAATAAATAAACAAATGAGTGTTTTTCTTCTCATTTCTTTTGGGGGAGCTTGGAGCGAGGGAGAATAATAACCAATTAAGAGACTGCTCGCTAGCCCATGACTTGCATTTTGGTGTTTACAACCGCTATTCTCCAGCTCTCTCAAGAGATCTCAGCTAACACACAGCTTCCCTGAAATAGACTCCAGGATAGCTGAATGCCCAAACCAAGAAAGTAGATCTCTTAGGTAACACACAGCTTTCCTGAAATAAACACCCTTACCCTAACGCCCAAACCAAGAAAGGAGATCTCTCTGTTTGTGAATCGATAGATTGAATAAGTCATTATTGCAGATGTGTCCTGTTCCATGTGACCCAGGTGATGTGTGTGTGCAAGCACTTTTTTGTGAGCCGCTGTCTGTGAACGTGTCTGTCCGACAGTGTGCATGATTTACCAGAGGTGTGTGAAGTAGATCTGTGAGCGTGTGTGTGTGTGTCTGTGTGTGTGTGTGTGTGTGTGTGTGTGTCCAACAGTGTGCGGGATTCACCAGAGGTCTGTGAAGTAGATATGTGAGCATGTGCGTGCGTGTGTGTGTGTGTGTGTGTGTGTGTGTGTGAGCATGAGCGTGTGTGTGTGTATGTGTGTGTGTGTGTGTGTGTGTGTGTGTGTGTGTCCAACAGTGTGCGGGATTCACCAGAGGTCTGTGAAGTAGATATGTGAGCGTGTGAGCGTGTGTGTGTGTGTGTGTGTGTGTGTGTGTGTGTGTGTGTGTGTGTGATTCACCAGAGGTCTGTGAAGTAGATCTCTGCTACGGAACAGAAGGCCACCGCCACGTCTTTCCCTGTCACGATAGGACCGCCTTCTTCACCCGGAGCCGACGCCCCCTCCACAGCAGAGGCAGCCTATCACAAAAGAATAAAAGACCTATAAACATTATTAAAATAGCATTAACATTACTACAACGCGCACAAAATGGCTCACACACACACAAACACACACACACACACACTCACACACACACACACACACACACACACACACACACACACACACACACACACACACACACACACACACACACACACACACACACACACACACACAAGCGTGTGATCAAAGGCTGTGTTTGGTTTTGTCTTCGGCAGGAGCAGTCTGGGAGCCTAACGCCTATTAGGGTGCATCAAATTGCAATGCAAAAATGAAGTCTCAACATTTCAAACCGTCTGGGGTTGCATTTTCTTCGGGCATCTATAAAAATGACCTTTGCAAAGTTTTGGGAAAAATCATTGAGATTTCGAGGTGTAACACAACATGTGAATAATATGAAAATGCATTTTATGCACTGGTATTTCCTTCAGGACATGCACATTCTAGTTCTTCTTCAAACCAAACATTGAAACCAAAGCGGCACCAGAGAACGATAGCAAAAAAAAATGCATTTATTGTTTTTGCATGGAAGGTAACACTCGGAGCACCCAGACAGATCAATGTGCTGGAACTGTGTATTTTGATGCACCTTAGTGACGCCCATAGTGACGGCTCCTTTTGGACCGGATCCGGCCCACAGCCGCCACGGCTCTCCAACATCCACACACACACACACACACACACACACACACACACACACACACACACACACACACACACAGACACACACAGGTGTGTGATCAGAAGCTGTGTTTTGTCTTCCACAGGAGCAGTCTGTCCCAGGCCAGTTGTGGGCCGGTTCTGTTCAGAAGTCGGCTGCTGGCCGGCCATCTCCCTGGGATTTGATCAGGGAGAACAAATGGGGGGGAAGTGTGTGTGTGTGTGAGTGTGTGTGAGTGTGTGTGTGTGTGTGTGTGTGTGTGTGGAGGGGAAGTGGTCTCTAATGCAATCACAGCCAGCAGAGGAGGGAAGGAGGTGTTCAACTGTGAAGCCATTACGCTGATGCCAACACGACATTCTAATGGATTTACTCGTGTCCCATAAAAATCTGCACAGCCTAATGGAACCCACGTCATAACCTGTGCGTGGGGAGGGTTAATGACTGTGGGGTGGGTTAGGGTGTGTGTGTGTGTGTGTGTGTGTGTGTGTGTGTGTGTGTGTGTGTGTGTGTGTGTGTGTGTGTGTGTGTGTGTGTGTGTGTGTGTGGGTGTGTGTGAGGAGGGTAAATGCCTGTATAGTGGACGCCGTCACGGTTTATAAGCACCTCGGCTTCTGCTGCTCCATTTTGACCAGGTCATGAGACAACACAGGGCAAAAATGAAAAAGAAAAAAAAAGATTGTGGGAGCAGAATCCGTCCAGCCATCTTAAGTTCGCTGTGACAGAGAATGTATTCCTTTATTTTATTTTATTCCCCCCATCACCCTGTGTTTGGTCAGGGTCACAACAACTCCAGGATTACTTCTGTTATTCCACTGTCATCGGGAGATGTATGGAAATTCATTTTTAAATTAATCTCATCTCCAGTATATTAGCCGTATCAGTGAACTGTACAATAACTGCATTGGCTCTGATTATCAATAACTGCATTGGCTCTGATTATCAATAACTGCATTGGCTCTGATTATCAATAACTGCATTGGCTCTGATTATCTTCCACAGCCCTTGTGCTTATAGGCCTGTGAGCCGCACGATCACTACTCTCTGTTGTTTCGGCCTGATCTCCGGGAGCCAATCACTACTCTCTGTGGTTTCGGCCTGATCTCCAGGAGCCAATCACTACTCTCTGTTGTTTCGGCCTGTTCTCCAGGAGCCAATCACTACTCTCTGTGGTTTCGGCCTGATCTCCGGGAGCCAATCACTACTCTCTGTTGTTTCGGCCTGTTCTCCGGGAGCCAATCACTACTCTCTGTTGTTTCAGCCTGTTCTCCGGGAGCCAATCACTACTCTCTGCTGTTTCGGCCTGTTCTCCGGGAGCCAATCACTACACTCTGTTGTTTCAGCCTGTTCTCCGGGAGCCAATCACTACTCTCTGCTGTTTCGGCCTGTTCTCCGGGAGCCAATCACTACACTCTGTTGTTTCGGAGCATGGGAGTTGAAATGTAAAGAACTATGAGATTACACTGCCAAACCAAACCAACGGAGACAGACAGACAGACAGACAGGCACTCACTCAGACACTCACACACACACACACACAAGTAGATGTGAAACAAGGAGCAAGATGTTTCTGTACATGTGACAGACAAACAAGCTGTTAGACCATCTCAGCTCTTTGCTGAAACGATGCAGTTATGGAGGCAAGAATGTCTGTGCGTGTTTGTCTGTGTTTCCAGAGGGAGACGATGGGAACAATACACGCCATGACAGACGACAGCAGGTGAAAGATGAAAGCTAGTCTGACGGCATGAATCACCCCGATTCCTCCGAGCTGCTCCAAACATGTCCAGGGAAAACATCAAAACCCACACTGGCAGTTGTAGTATTTCTAAACTTTTTGTTTTATTTCTAAACTTTTTGTTTTATTTCACTGCTCTCCTACACGCTTGACAACAGGAAGGCCACGTCGTCCCCCTGATATAAAACATGACTGCCTATCTCTGAACACAGCCCTCATTCTCCAGTCAATACTGCCTATCTCTGTGCACAGCCCTCCACCTCCACCTCCATCCAATACTGCCTATCTCTGTGCACAGCCCTCCACCTCCAGTCAATACTGCCTATCTCTGTGCACAGCCCTCCACCTCCACCTCCATCCAATACTGCCTATCTCTGTGCACAGCCCTCCACCTCCATCCAATACTGCCTATCTCTGAACACAGCCCTCCACCTCCACCTCCATCCAATACTGCCTATCTCTGAACACAGCCCTCATTCTCCAGTCAATACTGCCTATCTCTGTGCACAGCCCTCCACCTCCATCTCCTGCCTAGCTCTCTACCCTCCACCGCCACCTCCTCACTAGCTCTCTACCCAGTCAATACTGCCTAGCTCTGAACACAGCCCTCATTCTCCAGTCAATACTGCCTAGCTCTGAACACAGCCCTCATTCTCCAGTCAATACTGCCTAGCTCTGAACACAGCCCTCATTCTCCAGTCAATACTGCCTAGCTCTGAACACAGCCCTCATTCTCCAGTCAATACTGCCTAGCTCTGAACACAGCCCTCATTCTCCAGTCAATACTGCCTAGCTCTGAACACAGCCCTCATTCTCCATCCAATACTGCCTAGCTCTGAACACAGCCCTCATTCTCCATCCAATACTGCATAGCTCTCTCTCCACAGCCCTCCACCCCCAGCCTAGCTCTGTCTCCACAGCCCTCCATCTCCTGTCAATTAATTTGTTCCTTGTGTGGTGTGTGAGTTTCAAAGAAAGACCTGTCTCCCCTTAATGGAGTCAGCACTAATGATGGGGGAGATGGAATGGACCAGAGGCAGACGCCAGAGCGGTGATTGGATCCCACAAACAAGACACAGATAACCAGTCCAGACAGGGAGCCTTCGCTTACTGACTCACTCCTGCAATCTATTGCAGAGACCAAAACAATTACTGACAACTGACAAATGAGAATGAGGCTGGCGCTAAAGGAAACGCCGCTGTGCTGTTCTATAAAAACACACACACAAACAAAACTAACTGAAAGATCTCAGACATGTTGCCAACAAAATAACACTTAAGTTGTGTGAAACAACAGGGTAACAGCGTCCTGCGGTCAATCTTATACAAAAGAACAATGAAGTGTTAATTTACTTGCATATCTAATCTTATACAAAAGAACAATGAAGTGTTAATTTACGCAATACTTGCATATCTAACATTACCAGCACGAGGAAACTGAACATCTATTCAACACTGAAGGTATGTATGGCGCGTAGCAAACGAAGACATGACCTATGGCAGTGCCATGCTCCCTTCATTCATACCTGTGGCAAGAGAGAGGAACAACACTGACCCCTGCTGGATTGACTTGTGTATTACATCCAACCACATGTTTCATCTATACATTATTTAGCAAAAAAATCACATAATGTATTTCCTCTGTTTTTTTTTTTTTTTTTAGACAATTCATGATTAGAACTCTAAACGTCCAGTACTGAAAAGTGGACGTTGACATATTAATTTGGGGTTTATATTTCTCCCACAGAAAAGGATGCCAAGTTTAACCTGGCCTGCCAAATAAACAAATATAAATGTTTACTGAATATTTTGGAGACACCCTCCGATACACCACTCCCCTCATTCAGATATGGTGTGTGTGGCCATGCAGCATACTCACACTGGTGTTCTGTGTGTCCAGAGTGTGTGTGTGTGTGTGTGTGTGTGTGTGTGTGGCCATGCAGTATACTCACACTGGTGTTCTGTGTGTCCAGAGTGTGTGTGTGTGTGTGTGTGTGTGTGTGTGGCCATGCAGTATACTCACACTGGTGTTCTGCGTGTCCAGAGTGTGTGTGTGTGTGTGTGTGTGTGTGGCCATGCAGTATACTCTCACTGGTGTTCTGTGCGTCCAGAGTGTATGTGTGTGTGTGTGTGTGTGTGTGTGTGTGTGGCCGTGCAGCATACTCTCACTGGTGTTCTGTGCGTCCAGAGTGTGTGTGTGTGTGTGTGTGTGTGTGTGTGGCCATGCAGCATACTCACACTGGTATGCTGTGTGTCCAGAGTGTTGATCATGATCTCGATGCCCTTCCTGAAGTAGTTGATGGCTTCTTGACTGGTGTGGATCTGTCCCAGGTACATGTACTTGCCGTGACCCTGGTCTGGGCTCAGCTCCACTGCCTTCAGAAACACCTGCACTGCTAGTCAAGGAGCGAACGCACAGGCTGAACAGCAACACTAACACCAGAAATAATAATAATAATAATAATAAACACCTGCACTGCTAGTCAAGGAGCGAACGCACAGGCTGAACAGCAACACTAACACCAGAAATAATAATAATAATAATAAACACCTGCACTGCTAGTCAAGGAGCGAACGCACAGGCTGAACAGCAACACTAACACCAGAAATAATAATAATAATAATAAACACCTGCACTGCTAGTCAAGGAGCGAACGCACAGGCTGAACAGCAACACTAACACCAGAAATAATAATAATAATAATAAACACCTGCACTGCTAGTCAAGGAGCGAACGCACAGGCTGAACAGCAACACTAACACCAGAAATAATAATAATAATAATAAACACCTGCACTGCTAGTCAAGGAGCTAACGCACAGGCTGAACATCAACACTAACACCAGAAATAATAATAATAATAATAATAATAATAATAATAATAATAATAATAAAACGTTATGTTCCACTGCCTTCAGAAACACCTGCACTGCTAGTCAAGGAGCGAACGCACAGGCTGAACAGCAACACTAACACCAGAAATAATAATAATAATAATAAAACGTTATGTTCCACTGCCTTCAGAAACACCTGCACTGCTAGTCAAGGAGCGAACGCACAGGCTGAACAGCAACACTAACACCAGAAATAATAATAATAATAATAATAATAATAAACACCTTCACTGCTAGACAAGGAGCGAACGCACAGGCTGAACAGCAACACTAACACCAGAAATGTGTGTGTGTGTGTGTGTGGGTCTGTGTGTGTGTGTGTGTGTGTGTGTGTGTGTTTGCAAACAAACATCAAACATCAAAGATAACTGTTCCACGAAGATAACTGTTCCACGAAGATAACTGTTCCACATATGTTAACTCTGCCGCAAAATGTTGGTGGCTCTGGTATCAACAGCCACAAAAGAAACGTAACTTAGTAAACAGCAGCGGAAGGAAACTGAAAGGATATTTGCTCGGCCCTGTCCACCTCCCCCATCTCAGCGCAGATGTTGCCCATCATCTCCAGGACCTCCAGGTTAGTGGGCTCCACGTCCAGGGCACGCTGGCAAAACAGACGGGCCATCGGGAAGTCAAAGTTATCCATGCTCTCCTCCGTCTGTGGGGTGACAGGGAGTGGGAAGCAGATTATGTTAACTCACATTTCACTTCTTTCCATTGCACACTCACTTTTGCACTCCTGCCCTGCATTTTACCTTTACTTTTGTATATACACTCTTTTTTTTTTATATATATATATATATATATATATATATATATATATATGTTTCCATACTGTGTTCTGTAGTACTTATATTATGTGTAGTACTTAGTGAGTTTCTGTGTTTTATGTTATGTGTAGTACTTGTTGTGTGTATGTATGTATGTTTACTGTATGCACCCATACACCAGAGCAAATTTCAGGTAGGTATACACCTACTCGACAATAAATCTGTTTCGGATTTCTGATTCAGATTACACATGTTCAGTCGGTTAAACAGGGAAAGATTACATGACATGTTTTGGCTTTTTAATGACAGGTCAACCCACTGACGAGTCGACTCCAGGTTACCTTTTCCAACAGCTGCTCAACGGTGTACTTTTCTGCCGTTTTCTTCCTTGCTTTTTCGTGCATCCTCACTTGCATGCGGTCCTGTGCGGTCAAGGCTACTAGCCCGGCACCTACTGCATCAGTGCGACAGATTCAGTTAGTGGTGGACATACATGACATACGTGAAAAAGCATGTGTACTCGTTTACTGTGCAAGACCTAACCCCTATCACTGCTCCCCGGGCGCCGCCAATGGCAGCCCACTGCTCCGGGTTAGTGTTACTTCACTTCACTGTGTGTGTGTGTGTGTGTGTGTGTGTGTCACTTCCCTGGATGGGTTAAATGCAGAGGTTAATTTCAGAGTGTGTGTGTCTACACCACCTCTGCCATAGAGAGGACTTTCACTTTAAAGTCAAGAAGGTTAGCCAATATAGCTCTCTAGCTATCCAGCATGGACTCACTGAGATCTCAGGATACACACACACACACACACACACACACACACACACACACACACACACACACACACACACACACACACACACACACACACACTTTCCCTGAGGAACGAGTACTTGCATGTGACAGTGAGAGGGGGTTGGACCGCTTTGGGGACTCCCAATCCCTAACAACTCTAGGAATGTAACATAATTTCCTGCGTAGAACTACAATGTACACAGTTTACATTTAATATCAATAAGGACCAGCAATATTACTCCGTTGGGAAATAGAAGGCAGGTTGAGTCGCTCATCTGACTGTCTAACAGTTGTCATTTTAGCTAACAACAGCTAACTTCAAGTTGACAAACCTCCATTTGAACGGGTCTTCTTGGGCTTGCTCTTCTTTTTGGTCTTCGCTTGCCCTCCCATGGTTTCAGATACGTATAGGGTTGTGTGTGGCAATATGGCAAAACTTGAGTTATAATAACTAAGTTAGACTATCTAGCTAAATCTTTACTGGCCGTACTGTGTGGCACTAGCTGGCTGCGTTTTCCTCCGTCTACCACAAGAGTGCATTTACACGTGTGCCCATTCGTCTACGGAAACTAAGAAAGGACAAATGATCAGATTGAAACGTTTTTCAACAACGCGTCGCAGTTACTTGCTACATCATCACTTCATTCCGCTGTAACATTCATCTTTAAAATCTCTGTGACTGCAGATTGTCACGGTGTTATGCATATAAGACAAATGGGGGGAACTTATCCTCACGCGTTCTTTGTCAGTAATAGCATTAACGTATTCATGCACATAGTGCAGGTGATGTTTGCACTTCACTACTGGTCTGATAGTGTTGTTTAAATTCACGAGCAAATTCAGAGTTTTCGTAGCGTTCGTAAACTTCACTCTTAGCAGTAATGGAATAGCTTTAATCCCTTAATTTGTTTAAAACATGATGTCACATGCATGTATTACGTGAGAGTTGTAATATTTACATTACATGGTTACGTTAGATGTGTTTAGCAAGTGTCTGTTGTCTCACAAGAATTAGAACTACATGCCATTTATAAAGGTCGGTAAGGGCTCAAATGAGCTTTCATTTAAAAGCCTCTTTATGGGAAAGAAGGCGGGAAGGATGACTGACAGAGAGAGACACTGACATGAGTGATCCCAAAGAGAGCCAATAGCAGATCCTTAAAATGACTCGCCCTCATTTCATCACTGGAACCTTCTGGATTTGGACCAATCGTGTAGTTCCATTTCTGTTGAGCGCATGTTTGTAGTGACCATAGTAAATAAACCGACTGGTTGGATAGTGAGTCAGCTTACATTAGCTAGCAATTTTGAATCACATTTTAAGTCACCTGTCAGTGAATGTGTTAACCCGGGCTTTTGAAGAATTTGCGCTACAGCGAGGTCTATTTGGTTGCAGCTTCCAACAAGCCTTTGCTTATCACAGCATTACAAACATCAGGCGACTCCTTGCTAGCCAGCTACCATTAGCTAGCAGGACAGATTCGTAGCTAGCTAGGTAAACGTCAAGTGGCTGTCTTATCCCAGGACTGAGGCAGAATTATCAAGTAAGTTAACGTACACCATGAATTGCTGTTACGTGAATTGTTTTTAAGGTAATTTCACATGTTGCCTTCTTTTATAGAGTTGCTGAAATCTACAGCTTACCTCAAAGCATTTACAGCATTTTGCTAGCGAAGTGAAACTAACCCTCCTTTGCTAATATTAGCCGACTAGCTCGAATACTGAATAGTGAAATTATTACATTTTATTCCTTAACGTTTCTGGTGAATTTCAGTGTTGTGGCTATCGCATGTTAAATTAGCTTGCAAATGCACCATACTGGAATGTAAATAAACACATTACGAGTCCTGTAACTTAAGTGTCTTGGCTGGCTAAATTAATTATCGAACCAGATTGCTCCACTATAAACAGCTCTCTCCACATTTGTCAATGAGTTAGGCAGCTGTTAGCTATGAACTACTCAACAATATCAGGCTAACGTTAGCTGGCTAGTTCAATTACAGAGGGGTATCTTGTGTTTAACCGTATGTATATACATATTTCACTAATGTAACTAACTTTAGCTATCACAGACAGGCAGTGTTGTTTGCTCGTCTCTGTGGCAAATGCCACCTGCTTCATTTCGAGAGAGAAAGCTGAACACCAACAGTCAAGCCTGCACCCAGCTAGCACGATCGAGCTAGCTCGGCACCATAGACCCGATCCGATTGCTCGCCAGGAGCCAGCCCTCCATCCAGCCACGGATCTGCATGTGCAGTTTGGAACCGCAGTTGTATCACATCCAGGCTGGAATCAGACTCCGTCGAAATGTCAGAGTTCAGTAAAGAAGTGGTGGACCTGGTGTGGGGCCGACCGAACAGCAGCGGCATGTCGCCATCGCTCTTTAGGAGATGGACCCAGGGTAAGTCGTCAGTGGAGGAGAGGTAACTCTGGCATCTTGTCTGACAGTCCTTGAAGAATGAGAATACATTGGTGAAAGTATCATCATCCTCATTATTGTTTATTCAGGGAGAGTTGACTGAGCACAGGGCTCTTTTGCAGCAATGCCCTGACTGAGGCTAGATAATACAGAAGAACAATACATAAACAAATCATGATTTGAGGTGCATGCATACATACATTCATGTAGTGACTAGTGAATATTTCCTTGTGAAGGTTTTGTGTTCAGCGAAACGGAGCGCACCGCCTTGGAACAGTTTGAAGGTGGACCGTGCGCAATTATTGCACCTGTACAGGTGAGTGAGCCATCTTTTGCAAACGCAGGTGTTTTGTAAACCTACTCCAAATAAGCCAGCATTACCCCTGAAATAAGTTATGTAAGATAGTTTATTTTATAGTTGGTTTCGCTTGTTAATGGTTACTGGTGACACTGATATGCCGCTTGTTATCTGTGCTTTCTTCCTGTAGCTGTATTGGACTTAAAGGCACCTAGTGCAACATTAGGGCATCAAAATGGAAATATTCTGGATAAGACAATCTTTATGATATTGACATTTACTTCACCATACTAGCACATTTGCATCATTATTTGATACTTTGGGCATTAAAAAGAGTGTTAAAACTAGCCGCAAGAGTGTAGCCCTTTATTTATTCGTGCCACCAATGGGCCTCTCCCCACCGGCGATTGTTGTTGTTTACGATTTTCTATCAGTCCTCACAACACAACGACGTCTTATCTTTGCTCCTTGAATGTCGATATGCAATGGTATGGAGTTATTGAAACTTACTACGTGTAAAAAAGACTAGAAATTGAATGTTTATTTTTCGAGTCTCAAGCCTATAAAGTTGCACTGGGTGCCTTTAATGTCACATTGCAATCTATCTATCCTTATTCCGTTTAATAAGAATGCTGTTTTTCATAATAATGTATTTCAATGAAGTGTATTGGTAAGCAAATGTGTTGTTTTGTCTAAAATGATTCCCTGTGTTTGCGTGTGCATCTTTGCTTCTCAGGCTGTCCTGCTGAAAAACCTCCTCTTTAACTCTGAGAACTCCAACTGGAGGGAAATCTCAGGTGAGCAGCAATCTCTCCACTCACACGGCGTCTTATACACTTAAATAAAAACACTTATATACAACACAGAGATATTATACACTGCATAAAACACATACATGCACAACACTGCAACATTAGACACTTATATACAACACTGCAACATTAGACACTTGCATTATAATTATGTGCACAACACAGAAACATTATACACTTGCATTAAACACTTACATGCACAACACAGCAACATAATACACGTATATAAAACACTTACATGCACAACACAGCAACATCATACACTTGCATAAAACACTGAAATGCACAACACATATATATAACTCAACCTAGAATAAATGCACAACACATATATGCAACTCAACCTGGAGAGCATGCTAAATCTAGCCAATGGCCCTGTCATCTCTAGACTGCAGAGGGATGACTGTTATAAGACATCCTTTAACGCTGATGTCTGCTCATGTTATTCCACTGGCTAGACTGCAAGACTGTAAGGCTGTCATCAGTGATGTGCGTAGGAGTAGAGGTCAGCATCTCTCAGCGTTTTGCTGTTTGCTGGTCAGTGATGCATGTGTGTGTCACAACTGCTGTTTTGTGATTTTTAAATGTTTTGATTCAGTGTGGGCTTGCTGCCCATAGACAGACTAGGA
>NC_137917.1:28188460-28190960 GCF_963457725.1 Sprattus sprattus
TGACATGCCTAACAAGTGTTTTTTAGTGGATATTTCGAAAAATGATCGCAACATTAGAAAAGCCGGTGCTTTAAAATATCCGAAACACAATCGGAATTCGAGAATAACCCTAATATTTAGGCCTATTAAGCAAACATGTAGCCTACTGCCATTATTTTGCTTTAACGGAACAGACTATTCTGCCGTTTGAAATGTGTAATCAACATGCATGCTGGATTTAAAATACAGTGGAAACCGTCGGTTATAAACAATGGAGTGACAAGTTCTGCAATATATGTCCAATGATAGATATGTCCAATGAAAGAAGGTTGAACTTTTAATTAAATAGAATTGATGCCGAGAGCGCCTGGCTATAACGCGCCCTGCTGCACTGAAGGAGCGCAGCACCTGTTGCTGGAACGCATATAATTCGTTTTGCAAGGTGCTGTAGTCGTGGGAACGACTGGCCTTGTTTCTCCCAAAAGGAAAGAAGATTTTCCTCTGCTGATCCCGCGTCTATATGGAAGTTTGTAGAGAGAATGCGGGGGAGTAAAATGCTCCCGAAGTAGATTACATGTTTTTAACTTCGGGGTTAATTCCCTTTCGTCTACTGCTGGCTAGTTAATACATACAGACAGCCGGAAAGGTTAATAAACGGAATTAAATAGCTACACATTACACACTATGTTTTAATAAAACCCACGTTACTCACATACTGGTTAACACTGTTTGTTACAGCACATAAACGTTTGTCGCTACATCCAAACTGCGTCACCGTTGTCCCTCCCAGTATCTGCTCCAGCCGCACCATTTTACTTGCAATGTGAATCATTTAATTTAAATATGCTTATTGCCATTTGTTGCACCTTAATCATTTTCTACAAACATGATATGCGGTGTAGTAAACTGAGACTCTATTCACTACTGCACAAAAACTAGACACGTTTGCAAAACTAGACGTTTGAAATGAAGTAGGTAAAACAACTTTCGCCAAGATCTCCGTAAGGGGGTTGTGTGCTCAAAATTCCTGGGATCATAGAAGACGTTAGTATTCATGTGCAGACTAAAAATCACGTCTCAGGATTTCTGCGCATGCACGTTATTTCGGGTGTCTCAACTGTAACTAATACCACTGTCATATAATTATGAGTTCAGTAAAATACGGAGCAAACACAGTTTTCTACCGTTGTTGAGACACATCTTTAATTGCTGTCTCTCGTGCTGGTTCTCTGGCAGTAGGCTACTTGGGCCGGCTCATGTATTGTGATATACAGGGAATAGTTTTCAAGGAAAGGATCTGCGCCTTTGACAGTGGCTGTTATGCATAGGCCTATATACAGCCGCGGAAAAAATTAAGAGACCACTTCAAAATTATCAGTTTCTCTGGTTTTACTATTTATTGGTATGTGTTAAAGTAAAATGTACATTTTAGTTTTATTCTATAACCTACTGGCAACATTCCTACCAAATTTCAAATAAAAATATTGTCATTTAGATCATTTATTTGCAGAAAAATGACAATTGGTCTAAATAGCAAAAATGATGCAGTGTCTTCAGATCTCGAATAATGCAAAGAAAACAAGCTAATATTCATTTTTAAACTACACAATACTAATGCTTACACTTAGGAAGAGTTCAGAAATCAATATTTGGTGGAATAACCTTGATTTAAAATCACAACTTTCATGTGTCTTGGCATGCTCTCCACCAGTCTTTCACATTGCCGTTGGGTGACTTTATGCTACTCCTGGCGCAAGAATTCAAGCAGCTCGGCTTCTTTTCATGGCTTGTGACCATCCATCTTCCTCTTGATCACATTTCATAGGTTTTTTATGGGATTCAGGTCTCGAAATTGGGCTGGCCATGACAGGGTCCTGATCTGGTGGTACTCCATCCACACCTTTACTGGCCTGGCTGTGTGGCATGGAGCATTGCCCTGCTGGAAAAAACACTTCTCAGAGTTGGGGAACATTGTCAGAGCAAAAGGAAGCAAGTTTTTCTTCCGGGACAACGTTGTACTTTGCCTGGCTGAGGTTTGTAAAAGACCATAAGGATTGAAAAAGCGGACTGGAGGTTCTTCTAAGTTCGTCTTCTCTGATGAGTCCGATTTCACAGTAGGTGCAAGACTCTCTGGCTTGTAGGCCTCTCCAGGTCTCCGTCTAACCATCAGACGACCATGTGTTGGGCAAAGCTGAAAATTGGACTCATCAGAGAAGACAAACTAGAAGACCCTCCAGTCCGCTTTTTTCAATCCTTATGGTCTTTTACAAACCTCAGCCAGGCAAAGTACAACGTTGTCCCAGAAGAAAAACTTGCTTCCTTTAGCTCTGACAATGTTCCCCAACTCTGAGAAATGTTTTTTCCAGCAGGGCAATGCTCCATGCCACACAGCCAGGCCAGTAAAGGTGTGGATGGAGTACCACCAGATCAGGACCCTGTCATGGCCAGCCCAATTTCGAGACCTGAATCCCATAAAAAACCTCTGAAATGTGATCAAGAGGAAGATGGATGGTCACAAGCC
>NC_137917.1:28203460-28208460 GCF_963457725.1 Sprattus sprattus
CACCGTCCTATAATTTACTCTCCTTAAGTGCTGTGTGTGTGTGTGCACATTTGTGTTTGCTGGTGAGTGTTTGTTGTTATTTTGGGTGGATTACGCTGTCAGATGATAAGCATGCTTGTCCTTAGGAGGTCAGTGTCTCTCTCTCTCTCTCTCTCTGTGTGTGTGTGTGTGTGTGTGTGTGTGTGTGTGTGTGTGTGTGTGTGTGTGTGTGTGTGTGTGTGTGTGTGTGTGTGTGTGTGTGTGTGTGTGTGTGTGTGTGTGTGTGTGTGTGTGTGTGTGTGTGTGTGTGTGTGTGTGTGTGTGTGTGTGTGTGAGAGAGAGATGTCTGCTCTGTAATTGTCTGTTAGACCGCCACCAGGCCAACCATTAAATGGCGTTGTGTGTTTTGCTGGCTAGCCTGTGAGATCGTTGTGTGTGTGTGTGTGTGTGTTAGTGTATCTATGGATGAAAACGGTTCACCCACATTACTCAGACAGGGCTGAAGTTCTTCCATAAACACCATGTCAGTTCATTTATTTTGGCCAATTTCGTTCTTGTGTGTGTGTGAGACCGAGAGAGAGAGCAGACATTAACACAACATCACTCTGCAGTGTCACTGAACTATGTACAGAAATAAAGAATTCACATCCAACAGAGCTCTCAAAGATTTTATTAAACTTTTTGACAAAGCCTGCTGAAAGATCTCTCTCTCTCTCTCTCTCTCTCTCTCTCTCTCTCTCCCTCTCTCTCTCACCCAAGCACAAACCCGTGTGTGTGTGTGTGTGTGTGTGTGTGTGTTTTCTTTACGAAACATGAGGAGATATTTATTAGTATGTCATACTGATAAGATACACACACTGTTTGTTTTCACTCCAACTGTGTGTGTGTGTGTGTGTGTGTGTGTGTGTGTGTGTGTGTGTGTGTGTGTGTGTGTGTGTGTGTGTGTGTGTGTGTGTGTTCATCCTTGTGTGCATCTCTATTTCTATGAAACTTTGTGGTGTGTGCGTGTGTGTGTGTGTTAGGGATGCATACCTAAACCCACGTTCAGGTTCAGGTCCGAATTCGAATCCAGAGGTTTAGGTTCAGGTCCGGACCTAATAAGTCCGGACCCGAACCCATGGCATATTTGAATATATGAACTGTTTAAAGTATACTATTAATATAAATACATACAAAACATTTGGCTTCAAACTACAGGTTTTTTTTTTTTTTACTTCAAACTATGAACATTATATTAACTGTAAACAACAGTTTATAGTCTACTTAAATAAATATAAATAAGTACAAAAAACAAACACACACACACTCTGCACACACTACAGCTTCAAACTCATTTTGCAAAAATATGAGCATATTTGCCTTTGGAGTCAAAAATGTATTATTTTGTTTGTATTGTATTATTTATTTTAATGAAATTTCACCATTTCAGATTTGTTTATATCGATTTTTTGTATCTGTTTATAGTTAATCTTTTTACTTGAACACACTGAGTACGAGAAAATGTGCACTGCCCCTTTAAGAGACTATTATACGTTTTGCTGTGATCTCCGTTTATTTGTCAGTCTGAGGTTGCTGATTTGCTGTTGACCTTCTCTCCTCTTTACACGCAATTGTTGTGTTGCATTTGCTGCACGTCGCGATGTTTGAATCTTTTTGTGCAAAATACAGCCACACTTTTGACCGTTTACCTTTCGGTATTTTCTCTGTTAAAAGGTTTATGGCTAGCTCTGTTTGTTCTTGTTCTGTGACTGCCTGCTCTTCATTGTCATACGACTGTTGCTATGAAAACACCAATGAGCGACACAGGACAACGTTTATAGTGGGAGCTAGGGCAGTTGTAAATGTGCCCCACGAAAATACAAAATAATTCATACAAATCATACTTACACCACTAACGTTACTGCTAGTTAGCTATCGCTAGTTTTCTACTGTTTTGGAAGCAGCCCCTGTGTTTCATGTTGCAGCCTGAAATAATTCATGTTTATAAGACAACATTTTACATAAGTTTTCAAGATTTAGCTGCATGATTTGTTGCTGTTATTTATTTAAATCGGCTCAGGCACCGAAATCTGCGTGACATTTCGGTCTGGGTGCGTAACGGTATAGGAATGTCTTTTTCCACCGCGAATTTCAAGGTGGTCTAGAACGAAAATATAGTAGGATATAGTATGTGAGTGCTAGATTTTTTACAAGTCCAGTACCGAATCACTGGGGTTTCGGTTTTTCTGGACCTGAACCTAAACGTTTTTACAAGTCCAGAACCGGTCCGGCGTACCGGTACGCATCCCTAGTGTGTGTGCGTGCAAAACATACATACACACGTGTGCACACACACACACACAAACCGATTACACATGCATACAAACACATGTGCACACAGACACACACACACACACATACAGTTCCGCCAGTTCAGTATTCTGGCGTATTTCAGCCAGGAATGTTTTTAATTTGCTGAGATGCAGGTCCAATTAATACCATATTAATCTTTTCACATTTTAGTAAAGTGATGGCCTGTCTACCAACTTTCACACTTCTGGCTGCCTGAGCACGTAGGCTAGCTACAAGGCTGCTTGTTATAAAATAGCATTCTTATTTACCTAAAAACCACTGATTCAAGTTAATAATATTCTTATTTCCTTAAAAAAATCATGATTCAAGTTAATAATATTCTTATTTCCCTAAAAAAAACACTGATTCAAGGTAATTATAAGGCCTTTCAAACAGTAATGTAGCTGTGTGATTGCAAACCAGGTGGTTTAAACAACAACAACAGGTCCACTACCCTGGGTCCAACAGAAACTGACCCAACAGAAACTCCCATTCTGGTAGAGGTCACAGAGGTCACCCAGAGGTCACTCAGACAGGAAGTGGGGTTCCCTGCCTCAGTATTCTCCTCCTCTAAATGAGCCTGATTGATCTGTGGCTGCACCAATCACATCGCCCTATTGTTTGATATGACCATGAGGGGAAACGCCTGTCATCGCACACACACACACACACACTTAATAGCCTGTCTTCACACACACTGTAATGTAAATATGTGTTTGGTACTGGACTGTCATTGGTGGTTTAAATGCAAGGCAACAGGCCAGTTGAATGCTAGTGTAATTGAGATTAGATTAGATTGGACGTGGAACACATTTCATTGTTGCAGTTGTGAGACAAACTTCATGTCAGAAAAATTATGAAATGTACTCAACCCTCTGTTCTCTCTCATTCTCCCTCCCCTCCCTCCCTCTCTCTCCCTCTCCCTCTCCCTCTCCCTCTCTCTCTCTCTCTCTCTCTCCCTCTCTCCCTCTCTCTCCCCCCCCCCCCTGTAGGAGTTGGCCTTGGTGGCTCCAGAGTCTCCCTCTGAACAGGCCAGAAGAGTGTTTCAGACCTATGATCCAGAAGGTAGAAACCACCACCACACACACACACACACACACACACGCTTACTCACACACACACACACGCGTTCTCTCTCACACACACAAACACACACACACACACACACACACACTTTCTCTCACACACACACACACACACACACACACACACACATGCTTTCTCTCACACACACACACACACACACACACACTCACACACACATGCTTTCTCTCACACACACACACACACACACACACACACACATGCTTTCTCTCACACACACACACACACACACACGCTTTCTCTCACCCACACACACATACACAGGCTATCTTGCGTACACACACACACACACATACTCACAGATACGCACACACATTCCTGACCGTCCCCTCTTGACACATGCCTTGGAGATTGAGTCCAGATCTAAACACACACGTGTACACACACACACACACACACACACACACACACACACACACACATATGTTCCCTCAGCTGCACAACTTGTCCCTGTGTGGCATGCTACATTTGAATACAAGAAGCGCTCCAGGTGTGTGTGTGTGTGTGTGTGTGTGTGTGTGTGTGTGTGTGTGTGTGTGTGTGTGTGTGTGTGTGTGTGTGTGTGTGTGTGTGTGTGTGTGTGAGAGAGAGTGAGACCAGGGTCATCAGTCCACATTGTACTACACAGGAAACACAATCCAAAAGCTGTTTATTTGAATATAAGATATGAGAGGATCAGAGGAAGAGCAGACCCAGAGGGGTGTGTGTGTGTGTGTGTGTGCGCTGATTAGAGTTCCTAGTCTTTCACTACAAAACGCTGCTTGGTAGAGTATCAGGGATGGAAGGATGACAAGACTTGTGTGTGTGTGTGTGTGTGTGTGTGTGTGTGTGTGTCTGTGTGTGTCTCAAGCTGGACGGATGAACAGAAGGATAATAAAGAAAGTGAAAGCAAGAAAAGGACAGATGGGCGCTCACAGCTGTATTTGTGTTTCAGAATGGAGCCCTCTCTCTGACACACACACACACAAACACACACACACACACACACACACACACACACACTCCAGTATGACTTCACTGTCATCATCTACTTAGACTATCAGGCATACTTTATTTCTTACTCTACTAAAGTGCTAGTCTACACACACACACACACACACACACACACACACACACTTACACACTCCAGTATGACTTCACTGTCATCATCTACTTAGAGTAATTAGGCATACTTTATCTCTTACTCTACAAAAGTGCTATTCTGCACACACACACACACACACACACACACACACACACATGCAGTGCTAGTCTCCACACACTTACTAATGAGCTTGGCAGCAGTTTATATGAGGCATGTTTAGTATTTGATCTTGTTTCACAGAGAGGTCATTGGATTGGTGTTTCATTACATGAGTTACATATCGTTATTTTGGAGGGAGAGAGAGAGAAAAGAATAGATATAAAACAATTGGGTTCCATCGCCAGCCTCGGTGGCTACGGCCGAACACCACCCGTGGGATTATCCCTTACCTACCCCACTCCCACTCGTGCTATATTGCTTAAATATAAGAGTGGAGGAGAGGTGGATGTTCCTCTAGTTGAAAGAGAGAGAGAGAGAATAAGAATAAGAATAGATATAAGAG
>NC_137917.1:28240004-28252504 GCF_963457725.1 Sprattus sprattus
TTAACACTGGGATGTTTTATGTGCGCTTGAAGTGTGTGTGCATATAACAAGTGAGTGTGTATGAGCGTGAGTGTGTGTATGTGTGTGAGTGTGTATTGTGTGTATAAAACATAGTTGTGTGTGCATGCATATGTGTGTGAGGATGGATGTGTGTAGGTGTGAGTGTTTATTATGTGTGGGAGTGAAGATGGCTGTGTGTGAGCGTGAGTGTGTATGTGTTAGGGAGTGGGGATGGATGTGTGTGAGTGTGTGTTGTGTGTGAGCGTGAGTGTGAGTGTGTATTGTGTGTATAAAGCATAGATGTCTGTGCATATGCATGGGAGTGAGGATGTATGTGTGTGTGAGTGTGTATGTGTATGTGTGAGTGTGTATTGTGTGGATGAAGGTAAGTCAGGATTGGTAGCTGGCTACACTTCTGTAGTTCCTCTGTTTGTGTGTGTGTGTGTGTGTGTGTGTGTGTGTGTGTGTGTGTGTGTGTGTATGTGTGCTTGTGTGTGTGTGTTTGTGTGTGAGAGCTGTCTCAAGATGGACTTCAATGGATATTTCTTTCACCTTAAAATCCCAATAAAAGAACATGAGTTCTGAATATTAACAGCTGTCCGCCTGTATTCCTGTAGAAGAGATAACTTTAGGTTTTCAATCCCAATTCTAATTGTCTGTCTGCACACAATTTGCATCAGATGTTTTGCCTGTGTATTGTATATTTTAACAAGATTCCTGAGCAGATTTTTTTATGGAAATAAAGTCATTTTTAAATTCCACACGGAAGATCCTGATTATTGGGGAGGGGACTATGACTAGGGAACTGTGTGTGTGTGTGTGTGTGTGTGTGTGTGTGTGTGTGTGTGTGTGTGTGTGTGTATGCCTGAAGGGGAACTATGCCTGGAGGGGAACTATGCCTGAAGGGGAACTTTGCCGGAAGGGAAACTATGTGTGTGTGTGTGTGTGTGTAGGTGTGTATGCCTGGAGGGGAACTATGTGTGTGTGTGTGTGTGTGTGTGTAGGTGTGTATGCCTGGAGGGGAACTGTGTGTGTGTGTGTGTGTGTGTGTAGGTGTGTGTGTGTGTAGGTGTGTATGCCTGGAGGGGAACTATGTGTGTGTGTGTGTGTGTGTGTGTGTGTGTAGGTGTGTATGCCTGGAGGGGAACTATGTGTGTGTGTGTGTGTGTGTGTGTGTAGGTGTGTATGCCTGGAGGGGAACTATGTGTGTGTGTGTGTGTGTGTGTGTGTGTGTGTGTAGGTGTGTATGCCTGGAGGGGAACTATGTGTGTGTGTGTGTGTGTGTAGATGTGTATGCCTGGAGGGGAACTATATGTGTGTGTGTGTGTGTGGGTGGGTGTGTGTGTCTGTGTGTGTGTGTGTGTGTGTGTGTGTGTGTGTGTGTGTGTGTGTGTGTGTGTGTGTGTGTAGGTGTGTATGCCTGGAGGGGAACTATGCCTATAGTGCACACCCTCCCAAAGCTGTCTACCAAACCACTTTGAGGAATAGGGGGGGTCATGATTTTTCAACACTTGAAACCCACATTGTTTTACGTTTATAATGAGCACCGCTTGTGTTGTCGTGCTTTTATTTAATATATCTATGTTATTCAAAATCATTTATTTGTGTTTACAACGATTTTTGGGGGGGTACACTTCCTCCCTGTCCCACCCGGGTTCTCCGGGTGGATGAGCCATAGCTATGGTACATGGATGGACTTCTTGCAGAATGATATGAAAGATGCGAATGAGAAACACAAAACCCGTTGGATCTTTACCTAAATAAATATTGAACCTCCAAATTTTGCGATGGTCCGTTCAATGGAAAATGCAGCATTCTGAGGAGCTGTATAATAACAAACATCACAATATGCCTGCAGTACATTTTTTACAGTTTTGACAGATATACTGTAACGTGTACATGGTTTATGAAGAAACATCGCATTGATCGCTTTATGAAGAAACATCACATTTACCATCTGGTTGGATAACTTCCACAGCGCTAAGCCCTCACCGTAGTCCAATCCAGTTGTTTCCAGTTCTATACGTGGGTAGATAAGGGGAGAGAAATAAAAGCAGTTCAGACCAATCAGAAGTCTCTGAAGCTGATCGAAGGAAAGCATAAGGAAATGAACATTGACCCACAAAGCGTTTACGTCAGCTATTCTGCCTTTTTAGCTCGACACTTTTAGTCAGGAGATCTACTTAAATCTAGAAGCATATGCCATTGTCACTTTTCAGACGATACATTTGGATTTACTGAGGTGATTTTTGACTAATAGAATGTGAAAGTTAAGTGTACACACTCAAAGGTTCAAACGAAGTTACTTTTTCTGTGAAAAGAGGATGGCATCTAAAAGCCCTCTTCCTGAAGAGGATTTCACCTGTCCTGTTTGCTTTGACATTTTCAAGGATCCTGTCGTTCTTTTGTGCAGTCACAGCTTCTGCAAAGACTGCCTTCAGAAGTTCTGGAGAGAGAAGACATCTAAAGAGTGTCCAGTTTGTAGAAGTAAATCTTCATTGGACAATCCACCACTGAATTTGTCTTTGAGGAACGTATGTGAGTCTTTCCTAAGGGAGAAGAGTCAGAGGGCTTCAGGAGGGTCTGAAGTACTCTGCAGTCTGCACGGTGAGAGACTCAAGCTGTTCTGTCTGGAGGATAAACAGCCCATATGTGTGAGGTGTCAGGCTTCCAGGAAACACTCAGGACACCAGTTCCTTCCCATAGATGAAGCTGCGCTGGATTATAAAGTGAGTTTCTATTATTTGCTTATAGGTGGAAATGTCATTTATGACTATGCAATGGGCATACTTTGCCTTCTGTATCTGTGCTGTTACTGAAGGAGCATCAATAACAGCAGAAAATGAGTATAGATAATCTCAATGTATGAAATATTTGTTCATTTTAGGAACAACTCAATGCTGTACTGGAGTCCTTGCGAGATAAACTGGACGAATGTAAACGAGTTAAAGAAACATCTAACCAAACAGCCAGTCACATTAAGGTGAGATTTACCAGAACAACCAGTTTCAGTTAGAGACCCTTGACTTCATGACACTGTTTCTGACATTGTGTACTATAACCTGTATGATATGATACGTAAACAACTTGTATTGTGCAGCAATTCAATTTCGTTACAACTACAAGAATCTCAACAGAACCTCAAGAATCTCAACAGAACAATAGAACCTCAAGAATCTCAACAGAACAATTTGATACAGATATTACAAGTACACAAACTGATATTTATATTATTAGTATCATTAAGGAAATTTAAACAATGATTTCACCACATGGTAGTTTAGCTCAGGGATAGACTGCTCAAATTGTCAACAATAATACACATGATTACTTTGCCTATATTAATATTCGACAAATGACACGTTTTGAGTTAGAAACATCTGAACCGAAAAATTTGATACATAATTAACAAATAATTTCAAGTACTCAAACTGATATTTATATTAAAAATATAATTAAGAAAATTAGAACAATGATTACACCACATGATAATTCTGCCCTTGGATAAACTGCTCACACTGTCAACAGCAATACACATGATTACTTTGACAATTTATATTAAAAATATAATTAAGAAAATTAGAACAATGATTACACCACATGATAATTCTGCCCTTGGATAAACTGCTCACACTGTCAACAGCAATACACATGATTACTTTGACAATATTAGTATTCGACAAATTACATGTTTTGAGTAGTGCTGTCAAACGATTAAAATATTTAATCGCGATTAATCACATTTTTGTCATAGTTAACTCAAAATGAATCGCGATTAATCGTAAATGTATTAATCGCATGTTTTATTTTATTGAAAAACAACATTGCCAAACAGGAGGGTACAAAATCTAATTATAAAATGCACATTTCAGATAAACAAGGACTCAGCCTATAGTGCAACGTACAACGCATTAGTCGCGCGATAAAAAAATGAACGGCGTTAAAATGGGCTTGCGTTAACGCCGTTAATAAAGCGTTAAACTGACAGCACTAGTTTTGAGTAATATTTCCTTATGACTGTCGTCCCTTTGATGTGTGTTATTCAAGGTCCAGGCCCATCAGTCTGAGAAGCAGATCAAGAAGGAGTTTGAGAAGCTTCATCAGTTTCTGAAAGATGAAGAGGAGGCCAGAATAAGAGCACTGAAGGAGGAAGAGAAGAAGAAGAGTTTTATTATGGAAGAGAAGATTAAAGAAATGAGCAAGGAGATGTCCACTCTTTCAGATACAATAACAGCCATTGAAAAGCAGATGGTTGCTGAAGACATAATCTTCTTACAGGTATGGACATGTGGTTTCAGTTCAGTTGTAGAAATGGTGAGATGTTTGATATTAAATACATATTTTCAGTTGTGTTACTGTATATATCTCTTTTGATCTTTTGTAATATAATGTATCAGTAATGTCAATTGTGTGTACAAGAAGTAAGCCATCAAGACAGACACAGAATATTGAAATTAACTGAACTGAAATCTGTGCTGTTTGCTGTTTTCTAGAACTTCAAGGCCACCATAAAAAGGTGAGAGATTTCAATTTTCTTTGCCTGAACCCACACTGAAACTAGTGCTAACTCCAGTCTGTTTTCCTAGTTCTACGTGCTCACTGCAATATCCACAGAGTGTTTCAGGAGCTCTGATTGATGTGGCAAAGCACCTGGGCAACCTGAGGTTCAGAGTCTGGGAAAAGATGAAGGACATAGTTCAGTTCAGTGAGTTCTATGACACACACACACACACACACACACACACACACACACACACACACACACACACACACACACACTGCTACTGATAGCTGATATTGTTCAGTTCAGTGAGTTCTATGTCACCTACGGCACACATTCACACTCACACACACACACACACACACACACACACACACACACACACACAGTATAACATCAACTTAAAAATCAATGTTATGGCTAACACACAGTTAGAACCAACCATCCAACAGTAAAAGAAGTCATACACCTGAGTCCATTTGTTTACCCTCTCCTCATCTCTCTGTTCAGCTCCTGTACTGTTGGACCCAAACACTGCACAACCATCACTCACCATTTCTGAGGATCTGACCAGCTTTAAACAGATACATTTTATACAGACACTATCTAATAATCCAGAAAGATTTGATATCTATGCCTGTGTCCTGGGCTCTGAGGGCTTCAACTCAGGGTCACACTACTGGGATGTTGAAGTTGGACAAAGTACATGCTGGTATGTGGGTGTGACCACAGAGTCCAACCAGAGGAAGGGGGACACCTTCTCATGGGAGAGAGTGTGGCGTGTGGGGTATAATGAACTTGGATTTAATTTCATTGGACATCTGCATAAATTGAAACAGAACCTCCACGCACTCAGAGTGCATCTGGATTTGGATAAAGGACAGCTGTCATTCTCTGATCCTCTGCAAAATACACACTTACACACTTTCAGACACACATTCACTGAGAAAGTCCTTCCCTTCTTCTTCAGCTTTGGTGCACTGAGTATTTTACCCCTGAAGCCCTCTGTGACCATTGAACAACGCAGACTATGTTGAGACTAACTCCAAAATCTTAAATGTTCCATTAAGTAAGAGAAACAATATATCAGCACATTTCATTGGTCTATATCTAAATCTGTGTTTGTACAATATAAAATGTGTATCCTCTGTGGTAGTTTCATATGGAACATGTGGCCCAACACTAGCAGTAGCTGGTATTTGCTGCTGGTGATTATGAGGCTAAACTTGAGTAGGCCTCAATTATTTGTGACATATTCTGCATTACTTTGTCATCTTCCCTCTTCAGTATTAGCCCCAGTTTATGTTGATTGTTGTTTATCACCGTTATTCCATCAGTTACTTTTTAATATTTCTTTTCTTACATGGTGGGAATATGTTTATCTAGATTCATTTGAGGCTTTTTTTATTAGATCTATCTAGATTAGTTTGAACGACTTTAAAAACCTTTGAATGGTTCATGAATCACCACCATAACTGTTGTTATTAATCACATGCTGTGCAGCAGGGGATTTTATTTTATTCTTCATGAACAAGAACCTTACATTAGTACCGGCATTCTATAATTATTTAACATGTTTTATTGTCATTGCTGTGCATTGCTTGTGGTACAACTTTTCGCTCAATGTAGATACCATCGATTGAAATGAATAAAAATGGTATGATTTGAAATTACTTTTCAATTAAAATGACTGATTTGAATGATTTTCTTTAATCAGAACTTAAAATCTACCATAGGAAGGTGACCGGTTTTCTTTTCTCTCTTTGTTTAAATCTAAACTAAAACAGGTGCTAACTAAAGTCTGTCTGTCTGTCAGCCTAAGGCCTGATCCCAGTGCACGTTGTAGAAACCAAAGAGAGTTACAGGCTTCTGATTGATGTGGCAAAGCACCAAAGCAAAATGGGCCTAATCCTCGATCGCAGTTGAGAAGAATTTAAGAAGGACTTTCTTCTGAACGCCACTTCAGTGGATTTAGGAAAACATTTGCATTCTCGAAAGTTTACTCATCTGGGATTTCTTTTGAACTTCAGAAGACTTTCAGAACACGAAATAGCAGTCGTTAGTTTGCCGGAGTCTTCTCAAATGCGAAATCCGAATCCTGAAATAGGCCATCTTGTGGATTTGTGGATTTGAGGAATCGCATTTGAAAAAACTGTCTGTGTTAAAAGGGTAAACAGCTGAATTTGTGAGAAATCGTTGGTGATTGCGTTCACATCAACTCTAAAGACATCCTCGGATTTAAATAATTATAATAATAATAATGTGAGAATCATTGTATAATTAACAATTACGTTCACATTTATAGTCATGATTCTACGAGGCATCTTGATGTCATAACATAAATTAAAGGACTACACCAGGATGCTGCGCTAGCCTAGGGAGTCTAGTCTGTGCAAGTACAGCGATCCAGACTATTCTCATTTGCAGTCTGAACGCGTTCATTGAAAGAAAGTTCATGAACTCGTTCATAATTTTGGTGAACGTGAAGTGAACGTACTGTATTACTGCCTGATGAACGATACTGTAAAAGTAGTCATTCTGGTGTCTGTGAACGGCAAGTACACTTTTTTTAATTTCGTTCAATAAGGTGCCAGATTTCTAGAGACTTTCAGGCGAAAAACACACAAGTCCTGTATCCAGTGTTGCATTACCAGTCAATTGACCCTTCCGCAAACTCCGCCCCCCTTAGCAACGTTTGGTATATCAGTCAAGCATTCACGTTTCCCAGGTTCTCAGCATTGGTATGAATGGGGTGGCAACATGTTTTCAACATGTCAATTTCAGCTCTACCCAAAGAAATCATAAGCATTTTTTGGAAAAACAGCAAGATCTCAGATCGAAGCAGGCAAAAGGGTCTGCAATATGCTTATATAGGCTACAACCACGACATTACATGCCGTGTTTGTAGACAGACAAATGCTAAGGCTAACAGGTTCATTCCAGCTATGTTTAATTGTTCTATTATCTACACAGTCGCATGTAAGGTGGTAAAACTGAATCGTATTTTAAGCAAGGGTTTTCTTACGTTTTCAATGCAGTGGGCAGATTTTAGCGACATAGCTTCTTGGAACAAAGTAGGTGCTTCTGTTTACGTTGCTGACATTCAGCTGATGGGGGGGGGGTCGTCTACATTGTTTGATCCACAGCAGGCATTTCTCTCTCTGGGTCTTGGGTTTCGGGAAGGGATAAAATGTTACCCCTCCCTCCAGCCTTTTTGGATATCGACTGTCAGAATTACACACTCCATAAGCACGTTTCATTTTCTCTTCTCGAGCAGACGTCTCTCTCATTGACTTCCATTCATCAAAATGGCTCGCTTGACTGAGGTCCCGAGCTTAGTAACCGTTGCTATGCTATGATTGATCAGTTACCGTTTTGGGGAGTGGTCACGGAAGGGTCAATTGCTGCGTGTGCTTTCTTCTACTGTCTATGCCTGGCAAGTGTGAGAGCGCCAAAGTTGTGTAGAGGCCTGGAGCGGTATTGCAGACAGATAGAGATTCATAAAAATTACTGAGCTGCTTACGCGTAGACTCGGTCGATTCCGACTAAACACGTAACTACTGTTGCGTGCCCTTATAAGGAGCTGGCGGGGCGTGTAGGTATGCAAATCCAGATGCACATGAACTTCAACTTAAGAAAGCTCTTCCGGGGGAGACAGCTCAGAAGACTTCTGCTGCTTATGAACACATTTTCTTTTTTTTTTTATATATAATTATTTTTATTATTGCATACAAGAGGCAATACAGGTATCAGCATACTTTGTAATGTTATACAGTTTATACACCTCCTTATGATTTCAACAACACTCATATTCACACATTCATACGTGCAACACAGACACTCAACTGCCCCCAGACACCCTCCCACCACTCACACACACAGACAAACCCACCCCCCCTCCCCAACACACACACTCACACACACACACACACACACACACACACACACACACACACACACACATATACACACCTCACACACACACACACACACACACACACACACATACACACCTCACACACCCACACACACACACACACACACACCTCACACACCCACACACACATGCACGCACACTTGGTTCCCATCTCTCAGCCACCACACCAATTCCCTATTTCTTGGCTTTACAAGGCTTCATATAAATCCTGCCACACCTTATTAAATTGTTGCCTTCTGTTCCGGTCTTCGAACATTCATGTTTCAATACTCAAATAGTATTTCTCGTAGCTGTAAATTCAAGTTTGATTCTACAAGTAGTGGTCATCCATTTTTGAATCTCTAACCATCCCTTGCGGACCTTCTCACATTCCCAGAAGGCATGTATAATTGTTTCCTTGTATATGCCACATTTGACACAAACAGGAGAGAAAGAAGCATCAAATGTATTTATTTTTGATCTTGTGTAATATATTATAGTCATGAGCTTGTATTGTATGAGCCGCAGATTTTCATTGGTGGTTATTGTATTGGTTTTGCTGAGACATTCCTTCCATATACTGTCAGAGTTAGTTATGTTAAGATCTTTATTCCAACCCTCATATATTTTTTGTAATGAATAATTACTTTCCTGAGCCTCATACACTTTTCCTATTAATTTCTTACTGAAGAATAGTCTCTGAACACATTTTCAAGCGTGCAAGAATGCAGGGAGTCAAGCCCACCACGACAGGACAGCCCCTGCCACGGAAGACAGAGCAGCCCCAGAAGTACTAACCATACTGCATCAAAAACCAGCACTACTTCAACCAGTGCACAGCATTCAAGCAGCTGACCAAGGATCAGAAGGTGAGCTGGATCAAGACAGGGAAGCGGTGCTGGAGGTGTGGCAGAGATCATCAAGCAGTGCAGTGCTACCTGAGGCCAGGTGTCAACAATGCAATCAGACCCATCTGTTAGAGCTGCATGAGGTCAACATCGGAGCAGAGAAGCCAGCCCCACGAAGCCAGTGAGCCGGTAATGTACTACCTCGATCCTGCCAGGAGGGGGAGGTGTGTGCTGCTGAAGATGGTGATGGTGTGCCTGTACGATGGCAACAAGAAGATGGAGACATACGCCATCCTTGACGACGGATCTGAGCACACAATGCTTCTTCCCAGTGCTGCTCAGAAACTGGCAGGTGTGAGACCCTGGAGGAAGACACCTTGCACCCCATAGTGCTGGATCCTCATCACCCCATCACCAAGCTCATTATCCAGGATGGGGACAGTCAGTGGTGACTCTCATGCATCCAGGCCCAGAGAGGGTGTTTGCTGAGCTACGACGACGGTTCTGGATATTTAGGGGCAGAGAGGCCGTCAGGAATCACCAACACGGTTGTCCTGAGGGTCGGACACGGCGCAGCAGCCCAGTCATCCCTAGAATGGCTGACCTTTCAACCTTCTGATTGAAGCTTGTCACAGGATGCTACTGGCTGACGTCATGACAACAACTTTGGGGCGGCAGTTCAGAAGGCTGCCGCTATCAGTAGCATCCAGCTGTGCAACCCGTTGAGCAGGCCACTCACGGGATAAGGGTCCCCCACAGAGAGGTCCCCCAATTGGGTGGGGGCGCAAGCACAAGGAAAACTACTGACAGTTTCTATTTCCAAGCCAGTTTCAAGGCTCCCCTCATCACTCCTATATAGATCCAGCCCACCTCTGTCCAGTTGTTGATCAGGGGAAGTTGGAGCCTCTGCTCCTCTCTTCTCCTCTCTGCTCCACTCTTCTCCTCTCTGCTCCTCTCTTCTCCTCACTTCTCCTCACTTCTCCACTCTTCTCCTCTCCTCTCTTCTCCTCTCTGCTCCTCTCTTCTCCTCTCTGCTCCCCTCCTCTCTGCTCCCCTCTGCGCCTTTCTGCTCCTCTCTTCTCCTCTCTGCTCCTCTCTGCTCCTCTCTTCTCCTCTCTTCTCCTCTCTGCTCCTCTCTTCTCCTCTCTTCTCCTCTCTGCTCCCCTCTGCGCCTTTCTGCTCCTCTCTTCTCCTCTCTTCTCCTCTCTGCTCCTCTCTTCTCCTCTCTGCTCCTCTCTTCTCCTCTCTTCTCCTCTCTGCTCCCCTCCTCTCCTCTCTTCTCCTCTCTGCTCCTCTCTTCTCCTCTCTTCTCCTCTCTGCTCCCCTCCTCTCCTCTCTGCTCCTCTCTTCTCCTCTCTTCTCCTCTCTGCTCCCCTCCTCTCCTCTCTTCTCCTCTCTGCTCCTCTCTGCTCCTCTCCTCTCTGCTCCTCTCTTCTCCTCAGTTCTCCTCTCTGCTCCCCTCCTCTCCTCTCTTCTCCTCTCTTCTCCTCTCTGCTCCTCTCTTCTCCTCACTTCTCCTCACTTCTCCACTCTTCTCCTCTCCTCTCTTCTCCTCTCTGCTCCTCTCTTCTCCTCTCTGCTCCCCTCCTCTCTGCTCCCCTCTGCGCCTTTCTGCTCCTCTCTTCTCCTCTCTGCTCCTCTCTGCTCCTCTCTTCTCCTCTCTTCTCCTCTCTGCTCCTCTCTTCTCCTCTCTTCTCCTCTCTGCTCCCCTCTGCGCCTTTCTGCTCCTCTCTTCTCCTCTCTTCTCCTCTCTGCTCTTCTCTCCTCCCCTCCTCTCTGCTCCTCTCTTCCCCTCAGTTCTCCACTCTTCTCCTCTCCTCTCTTCTCCTCTCTGCTCCTCTCTTCTCCTCTCTTCTCCTCTCTGCTCCTCTCTGCTCCCCTCTGCTCCTCTCTTCTCCTCTCTGCTCCTCTCTGCTCCTCTCTTCTCCTCTCTTCTCCTCTCTGCTCCTCTCTTCTCCTCTCTGCTCCTCTCTTCTCCTCTCTGCTCCTCTCTGCTCCTCTCTTCTCCTCTTCTCCTCTCTGCTCCTTTCTGCTCCTCTCTGCTCCTCTCTTCTCCTCTTCTCCTCTCTGCTCCCCTCTGCTCCTCTCTTCTCCTCTCCTCTCTGCTCCCCTCTGCGCCTTTCTGCTCCTCTCCTCTCTGCTCCCCTCTGCGCCTTTCTGCTTCTCTCTGCTCCTCTCTGCTCCTCTCTACTCCTCTTTTTCCTCTCTTCTCCTCTCTGCTCCTCTCTTCTCCTCTTCTCCTCTCTTCTCCTCTCTTCTCCTCTCTGCTCCTCTTTTTCCTCTCTTCTCCTCTCTGCTCCTCTCTTCTCCTCTCTTCTCCTCTCTGCTCCTCTCTGCTCCTCTTTTTCCTCTCTTCTCCTCTCTGCTCCTCTCTGCTCCTCTCTGCTCCTCTCTGCTCCTCTCTGCTCCCCTCTGCTCCTCTCTTCTCCCCTCTTCTCCCCTCTGCTCCTCTCTTCTCCTCTCTTCTCCTCTCTGCTCCTCTCTTCTCCTCTCTGCTCCTCTCTTCTCCTCTCTTCTCCTCTCTTCCCCTCTGCTCCTCTCTTCTCCTCTCTTCTCCTCTCTGCTCCCCTCTGCTCCTTTCTTCTCTCCACTCTTCTCCTCTCTGCTCCTCTCTGCTCCCCTCTGCTCCCCTCTGCTCCTCTCTGCTCCTCTCTTCTCCACTCTGCTCCCCTCTGCTCCTCTCTTCTCCTCTCTGCTCCCTTCTGCTCCTCTCTTCTCCTCTCTGCTCCCCTCTGCTCCTCTCTTCTCCTCTCTGCTCCCCTCTGCTCCTCTCCTCTCCTCTGCTCCCCTCTGCTCCTCTCCTCTCCTCTGCTCCTTTCTGTTCCTCTTTTCTCCTCTATTCTCCTCTCTGCTCCTTTCTGCTCCTCTCTGCTCCTCCGTTGGAACATTCAAGATTAGAAAAGTCATTCAGAAAAAAACCCAGATCTGCAAATCAAGGCTTGAGAGTGTGTGTGCAATAAATGCAGTTGTTACATTGTCATCGGGACTGTGAAAGTCATTGTTCTAACATTGTTCTGATGGGCACAATCAATCAATAATCAATCAATTAGCATACATATCTTTTGGAATTCAGTCACATATCCCCCTATTTTATAACCATACAGTATTTGACTAGGTAATGAGATACTTCCACACTGCTAAGCACTCACCAGAGTCCAATCCAGTTTTTCCAGTTCCACACAGTGGGTAGATAAGGGGAGAGACATAAAACCAGTTTAGACCAATCAGAAGTCTC
>NC_137917.1:28257504-28322504 GCF_963457725.1 Sprattus sprattus
CTGAAGATGAGGATGGATGCTGAAGATGAGGATGGATGATGAGGATGAAGATGGATGATGAGGATGAGGATGGTAGCAGCTAACCACTGGACCACCTGGAGAGCAGTTCAGTTAGGGGCGTAGTCAAGGATGAAGATGGATGCTGAGGATGAAGATGGTGCTGTTTATCATTTCCCAAGTCAGGGAATCAAAGTGATGGAGCTGGAATCTATTGACAGACAGAGCAGAGGAACCTGCCTAGGCCACATCTATCTGCCACTTGTCACTCACACCACACCACCCTTATGACCAGCACTGGAAGGCTTTTGGTATAGGCAACACATCCTTGTGAGGCAGTGTTTGCATAATTACATTTCAACCCCATGATGACATTCACACATCATGTTTGTGTGTGTGTGTGTGTGTGTTACGACCCTGTGGGTCTAATATGTATTCTTGCCTGTGTTGTCTGTCTTGTGTGTCTTGCAGGTGGGTTGTTGCGCAGCTCATTGGGGCTCTGATCCAATTGGGCGTATAGAAGTACCGGCCCTTTAAAAGCGGCCGGATTACATCACACAAGGCTTGCTTTCGGGATTGCACATTTCTGTGGTCTGCCACACCTCGTTGCCGCTAGGCCCAGCCTCGGGCTTTGCCCACACCACTACCATCTTATTGGCTGCTCACCGGAATGAGAGACCAGGAGAGAGCACCAGGCTGTTGATGCATGTTCTCGAGGCCTTGTATTTTTGATGTTTAGTTATTTTTGAGCCTTAGTTTAACTATTCTATTCTTTGTAAAATAAATTCACGGTTATTTTTAGTCCGTTGTCTGCCCGTTTTTGAAAACATTTGTCATGTCCTAAAGCCCTAAACAGGGACGTGTCAGTGTGAGTGAGAGAGACTGTGTGTGAGGCACTTTGTGCATACATGATGTGTATAGAGAGTTCTGTGCAATAATGTGTTACACTGCTTTTGTTTGCGTGTCTGTGTGAAAATATGTGATTCACCCCAACACACACACACACACACATGAAGTCATAAACTAACTCAACACATACACATGAACTCATACATTACATATAAACGTATGTCTTATGATAGAGCCATTCCAGTATCACACACACATACTGATGCCGGGCCAGGAGTGAGGCGGGCCTTACCTGATAAACTGCACTGACAGGTCGGGTTGCCATGGCAGCAGGTGACGTGAGAGGCCTCAGGGGAAGAGTGACACACAATACACAGATAACACTCTCATAACACTCTTATAACCACACACACTCCCTGCCATACAATACTCCAGCCACAGAAGCTCTCATGCAAATACTCACACACACACACACACACACACACACACACACACACACACACACACACACACACACACACATACATACAATCACACACACACTCTCTCACACACATGAAAACACACACACACACATACATGCATACTCTCACACACACACACACACACACACACACACACACACACACACACACACACACACACACACACTCTCACACACACATTTACACACACACACACACACACACACACTCTCACACACACATTTACACATACACTCACACACACACTCTCTCACACACACATTTACACACACACACACACACACACACACACACACGCACACTCACACACACATATACAAACACACACAAACATACATACAATCACACCCACACTCAAACACAAACATGCAAACACACACACACACAAAGTATAACTTGTCATGGAACAAAGAGTTAAAGAGAGAAAGATGAACCTTTTGTCTGTCACAGCACTTTGTGGGCCTTACACTCCTTAGAGCTGGGTGCTTTACCATGCCTGAGCTGTACTGTAAGTGTAGCAGCACAAACCACCACAAACCTGCACAAATTAGACTATTTTGATGAGATTTGGACATGGACAGGGGGCTGAGTGGCGTCACAGGCCAGACAATCTCATTTTGAATTACTCAAAAGAGCAGAGTTTCTTTTCTCTCTTTGTTTAAGGCCAAACTAAAACAGGTGCAAACTAAAGTCTGTCAGGATAAGGCTGGATCCCAGTGCACGCTACTGAATCCAGAGAGAGTTTCGATTCTGGTTGATGTGGCGAAGCACCAAAGCACAATGTGCGTGCAGTGAACAACAGGTTTTGACAGGTAATAACATGTAAATGGTTTATGAAAAAGAACACACTGTCTCTATACCTCTAACTCCAGGATTACGCCATTCGCAAGAGTCCAATCCGGTTTATCCAGTTCTATGCTTTCCGTGGGTAAATAAGGGGAGAGACTTGAAAGCCGTTTAGACCAATCAGAAGTCTCTCAAGCTGATCGAAGGAAGAATAAGGAAAAGAACGATGACCTACGAAGCATTTGACTTCATGTCAGCTATTCTGCCTCTTCAGCTCGACACTTTTAGTCAGGTGATCTATTTTGATCTAGAAGCATATGCCATTGTTACCTTACAGTTGATCAGGAGGGATTTACTGGGGCAAATAGTGAGTGAAAGTTAAGTGTACACATTCAAAGTTTCCAGCGAAGTGACTGTTTCAGTTTGAAGAGGATGGCATCTAAAAGCTCTGTACCTGAAGAGGATTTTACCTGTCCTGTTTGCTTTGACATTTTCAAGGATCCCGTCCTTCTTTTGTGCAGTCACAGCTTCTGCAAAGACTGCCTTCAGAAGTTCTGGAGAGAGAAGAAATCTAAAGAGTGTCCAGTTTGTAAAAGGCAATCTCCATTGAACAATCCGCCACTGAATTTGTCTTTGAGGAACTTATGTGAGTCTTTCCTGAAGGAGAAGAGTCAGAGGGCTTCAGGAGGGTCTGAAGTGCTCTGCAGTCTGCACGGTGAGAGACTCAAGCTGTTCTGTCTGGAGGATAAACAGCCCATATGTGTGGTGTGTCAGGCCTCCAGGAAACACTCAGGACACCAGTTCCTTCCCATAGATGAAGCTGTACTGGATTATAAAGTGAGTTTCTATTATTTGCTTATAGGTGGAAATGTTATTTATGACTATGCAATGGGCATACTTTGCCTTCTGTATCTGTGCTGTTACTGAATGAGTATCCACAACAACAGAAAATGAGTATAGATAATCATAGTGTATAATGTATTTGTTCATTATAGGAACAACTCAATGCTGTACTGAAGCCCTTGCAAGAGAAACTGACAGAATTTGAACGAGTTAAAAAAACATGTGACCAAACAGCCAGTCACATTAAGGTGAGATTTACCAGAACAACCTTTTTCAGAAAGAGACCATTGACTTCATGACACTGTTCATCAAGATAAACAACTTGTATTGTGCAGCTATTCAATTTCATTACAGCTACAATTGAAATAAGCATCTCAGCAATTTGATCCAGATACTACAAGTAAACAAACTGATATTTATATTATAAGTATCATTAAGAACATTAAAACAATGATTTCACCACATGATGTTTCAGCACTTGGACTTACTTTTACAATCTTAATATTTGAGAATTATATTTGTTTTGAGTAATACTTTTTTATGACTGTCGTCCCTTTGATGTGTGTTATTCAAGGTCCAGGCCCATCTGTCATTGAAGCAGATCAAGAAGGAGTTTGAGAAGCTTCATCAGTTTCTGAAAGATGAAGAGGAGGCCAGAATAAGAGCACTGAAGGAGGAAGAGAAGCAGAAGAGTTCCATTATGAAAGAGAAGATTGAAGAATTGAGCAAGGAGATGTCCACTCTTTCAGATACAATAACAGCCATTGAGAAGCAGATGGTTGCTGAAGACATACTCTTCTTACAGGTATGGACATGTGGTTTCAGTTCAGTTGGGAAAATGGTGAACTGTTTGACATTTAATACATATTTTCAGTTTTGTTATGTATTTCTTTAATCTTTTGTTCTATAATGTATCATTACTGTCCATTGTGTGAACAAAAAGTTCAGACACACAATATTGAAATGAACTTAATTTAAATCTGTGCTGTATTCTGTTTTCCAGAACTTCAAGGCTACCATAGAAAGGTGAGATAATTCAATGCCCTTTTTTGTTTGAACCCACACTAAAACTAGTTCTAACTCTAGTCTGTTTTCTAGTTCTGCACACACACTGCAAAAACAACAGGGAGTTTCGGGCGCTCTGATTGATGTGGCAAAGCACCTGGGCAACCTGAGGTTCAGAGTCTGGGAGAAGATGAAGGACATAGTTCAGTTTGGTGAGTTAATATGTCACCTACGACACAAACACTCTCACACACACACACACACACACACACACACACACACACACACACACACACACACACACACACACACACACACATACTCACACACACACACACACACACACACACACACACACACACACACACACACACACACACACACACACACACACACATACTCACACACAAACATGCACAAACACACACACACACACACATACTCACACACAAACATGCACAAACACACAGAGAGTGTGACATAAAAACTTAAAATTTAGCAGTAAGAACCAATCAGCCAACAGTAAAAGAAGTCATACAGTCATACATGAGTTGATTTGCTCACCCTTTCCTTATCTCTCTGTTTAGCGCCTGTAGTGTTGGACCCAAACACTGCACACCCAGACCTCATCATTTCTGAGGATCTGACCAGCTTTAGAGTGACACTTTATGAACAGACAGTCCCTGATAATCCAGAAAGATTTAATTTCTTTGGCTGTGTCCTGGGCTCTGAGGGCTTCAGCTCAGGGTCACACTACTGGGATGTTGAAGTTGGAGACGGTATATGCTGGTGTGTGGGTGTGACCCCAGAGTCTAACCAGGTGAAGAGGGACACCTTCTCATGGGACAGAGTGTGGGGTGTGGGGTACGATGAACAAAGATGGTGTGATACAGGACCTGTGCATTTATTGAAACAGAATCTCCACACAATCAGAATGCATCTCGATTTGGATAAAGGACAGCTGTCATTCTCCGATCCCCTACAAAATATACACTTACTCACTTTCAAACACACATTCGCTGAGAAAGTCTTTCCCTACTTCGACACTTTCTTGTCACCACTGAGTATTTTACCCCTGAAGCCCTCGGTGACCATTGAACAACGCAGACTATGTTGAGACTTACTCCAAAATCCGAGTGTTCCATTGATTAAAACAAAATACATCAACACAATTCATTGGTCTATATCTAAATGTATATTTTTACAATATAAAATATGTATCCTCTGTGGTAGTTTCATATGGAACATGTGGCTGTTAAGTAGAAGTAACACACTCCCCTCCCAACACTAGCAGTAGGTGGTATTTGCTGCTGGTGATTATGAGGTTAAACTTGATTAGGCCTCAATTGTTTGTGTGATATTGTATGATGATCATTTGAGACATATTCTGCATTACTTTGTCATCTTCCCTCTTCAGCAGTAGCCCCAGTTTATGTTGATTGGTATTGATCACTGTTACTCCACACATATGGTTAAGTCTGAGATACAATACAACTACAAAGTCTAGTTACTGAAAAACGTTTTCTTTACATGGTGGGAATATGTTTATCTAGATTTGTTTAAGGTGATTTGTTTGAGGTTTTTAAGAAGATCTATCTTGATTATTTTGAGGCTTTTAAGTATAACTCACATGGAAAAAAATGTTAAAATATTCTTCTATCCACATATTTAGAAATATAAAGATGACGGTAATTAGGATTCTTCTCTGTGAATATCTTGAGTTGGTAATAACCTTTGAATGGTTCATGAATCAACACCATAATTGTTGTTATTAATCACATGCTGTGCAGCAGGTGATATTATTGTATTCTTCATGAATAAGAACCTTACATTAGTACCGGCATTCTATAATTATTTAACATGTTTTATTGTCATTGCTGTGCATTGCTTGTGGTACAAGTTTTCGCTCAATGTAGATACCATCGATTGAAATTAATACAAAATATTATGATTTGAAATTACTTTGCTATTTAAATGACTTATTTTCTTTCATCAGAACTTCAAATCTACCATAGAAATGTGAGCATTTCTTTTCTCTCTTAATTTAAAGCCCAAGGCTGGATCCCAGTGCATGCTACAGAATCCAGAGAGAGTTTCGGCTCTGATTGATGTGGTAAAGAACCAAAGCAATAATTGCATTACTGGATAAGTTATAGCTAAGGAGCTACTGTGCATGGGTTTTGCTTTTTAAAGGTGATTATTGATCAGAGCAAGGCGTTTTAAATTGCTGCGAAAAGAATTTAAACTTGCAATTTATGTGTGAGTGTTGAGCTACGCGTAAAAGTTGGGATGTTTTTCATATTTCATGATTGCAGGGTGTGAGACTGTGATAGATGAAATAGCTGTTTTTGTTGCGTTGATACGGACATTTTCATTAGAGAGAGATTATTGATCAAAACCTGAAGTTTTAATTTGAGATTTAAAACCACAGACCATTTGTTGGACCAGTGAAGCTCATCAGACGTACGAGACCTGGAGATAACGTGGGTTTGAAGGCCTATGTGGGAGTGAAGCTGAACCCCCGTGTCATTCAAAATATCAAAATAGCACTGCTGTTCGTCTGTGCTGGTTTGTACCGTAGAAATGAGTAATTCAAAATAAAATGATCTGGCCTGTGACGTCACTCATCCCCCCGTCCACGTCCAATTCTTACCAAAATGGTCTTAATCGTTTGTGCTGGGCTTTCAGTTGGTTTGTGCTGTTATGAGCGGATGAGGATGAAAATGGTAGCAGCCAACCACTGGAGCACCTGGAGAGCAGTTCAGTTAGGGGCTTAGTCAAGGATGAAGATGGATGCTGAGGATGAGGATGGTAGCAGCTAACCACTGGAGCACCTGGAGAGTAGTTCAGTTAGGGGCGTAGTCAAGGATGAAGATGGATGCTGAGGATGAGGATGGATGATGATGATGAAGATGGTGCTGTTTATCAATACCCAAGTCAGGGAATCAAAGTGATGGAGCTGGAATCTATTGACAGACAGAGCAGAGGAACCTGCCTAGGCCACATCTATCTCTGCCACTTGTCACTCAAACCAGACCACCCTTATGACCAGCACTGGAAGGCTTTTGGTATAGGCCAGACATCCTTGTGAGGCAGTGTTTGAATAATTACATTTCAACCCCATGATGACATTCACACTTCATGTTTGTGTGTGTGTGTGTGTGTTACGACCCTGTGGGTCTAATATGTATTCTTGCCCTTGTTGTCTGCTTTGATTTGTGTGTCTTGCAGGCGGGTTGATGCGCAGCTGATTGGGGCTCTGATCCCACAGGGCGTATAGAAGTCCCGGCCCTTTAAAATAGGCCAGATTACATCACACAAGGCTGGCTTTGGGGATCGCACATACCTGTCTGCCACACCTCGTTGCTGCTAGGCCCAGCCTCGGGCTTTGCCCGCGCCTCTGTCATAATGTTCGCTTCTCACCGGAGTGAGAGACCGGGAGAGAGCGCCAGGCTGTTGATGCATATTCTCGAGGCCTTGTGTTTTTGTTTGTTTAGTTATTTTTGCTTTATTACGCTTTATTTTGCTTTTATCCGAGCACCGATGTTTTTATTTTTACAATAGGCCTATAAGAAAAAGACAAACTTAAATTTCTGAAATGACCTATCGCTAAGCCCCGCCCCCCTTAGTTAATTTTGCTAACTCGGACAAATTATAGGAGCTGACCAGAGCAGCTATCAGTGTCAAAATGATATCCAAGAGGCTCTAGGCAACTTTTGGAGACACAAGGACCTGATTTTATCTAGAAGCCTTCAAAAGGGACTTCATGTATGTATTATGTAATGGAGGGATAAAATGTTAAACTAGATATGATTGATGACAAGCTTAAAAATGGAGGCGAGAATTTACAGATCACAATGCTAGAGGGAGACGCCTCATCTCACGGTCATCACGATTGCAGATAACAACATCCCATACCAGCATTGTTCATGCACCACAGGAAAGATTACATTATTTTGACATTTAGTTATTCTGGTTAGGAATAATATAATAATAATAATATTATGATTTGAAATGACTTAAATGTACTCATTGTCTATTTTCAGAACTTCAAATCTACCATAGAAAGGTGACGGTTTTCTTTTCTCTCTTTGTTTAAAGCCAAACAGGTTTTGACAGGTAATAACATGTAAATGGTTTATGAAAAAGAACACACTGTCTCTATACCTCTAACTCCAGGATTACGCCATTCGCAAGAGTCCAATCCGGTTTATCCAGTTCTATGCTTTCCGTGGGTAAATAAGGGGAGAGACTTGAAAGCCGTTTAGACCAATCAGAAGTCTCTGAAGTTGAGACAGAAAAAACAGGAAATTAACGCTGACCCACAAAGCATTTTACTTCCCGTCAGCTATTCTGCCTCTTCAGCTCGACACTTTTAGTAAGAAAATCTATTTTAATGGCTAACCATATGCCATTGTTACCTTACAGACGATGAAGTGGGATTTACTGAGTTGAATTTTTGAAGAATAGAAAGTGAAAGTTAAGTGTACACACTCAACGTTTCCAGCGAAGTGAAGTTTCTGTGAGAGGAAGATGGCATCTAAAAGCTCTTTACCTGAAGAGGATTTCACTTGTCCTGTTTGCTTTGACATTTTCAAGGATCCCGTCCTTCTTTTGTGCAGTCACAGCTTCTGCAAAGACTGCCTTCAGAAGTTCTGGAGAGAGAAGAAATCTAAAGAGTGTCCAGTTTGTAGAAGACAATCTCCATTGGACAATCCGCCACTGAATTTGTCTTTGAAGAACGTATGTGAGTCTTTCCTGAAGGAGAAGAGTCAGAGGGCTTCAGGAGGGTCTGAAGTGCTCTGCAGTCTGCACAGTGAGAGACTCAAACTGTTCTGTCTGGAGGATAAACAGCCCATATGTGTGGTGTGTCAGGCTTCCAGGAAACACTCAGGACACCAGTTCCTTCCCATAGATGAAGCTGCGCTGGATTATAAAGTGAGTTTCTATTATTTGCTTATATAGGTGGAAATGTTATTCATGACTATGCAATGGACATACTTTGCCTTCTGTATCTGTGCTGTTACTGAATGAGTATCCACAACAACAGAAAATGAGTATAGATAATCATAGTGTATAATGTATTTGTTCATTTTAGGAACAACTCAATGCTGTACTGAAGCCCTTGCAATACCAACTGTATGACTTGAAACGAGTTAAAGAAACATGTGACCAAACAGCCAGGCACATTAAGGTGAGATTTACCTGAACAACCAGTTTTGTAAAGAGACCATTGACTTCATGACACTGTTTATTACATTGTATAATATTACCTGTATGATATTATACGTAAACAACTTGTATTGTGAAGTTATTCAGTTTCATTACAACTACAAATTAATAAAGCATCTCACCCAAGCAATTTGATATAGATATTACAAGTAAACAAACTGATATTTATTTTAAAAAAAATATTTATAATTTATAATTTCACCACGTGTTAGTTCAGCCCTTGGAAAAAACTGCTCATAATGTCAACAGCCATACCCATGACTACTTTGACAATATTAATATTCAACAAATTACATATTTTGGAGAAGTAACATTTTGTATGACTGTAGTCCATTTGATGTGTGTTATTCAAGGTCCAGGCCCATCAGTCAGAGAAGCAGATCAGGGAGGAGTTTGAGAAGCTTCATCAGTTTCTGAAAGATGAAGAGGAGGCCAGAATAAGAGCACTGAAGGAGGAAGAGAAGCAGAAGAGTTCCATTATGAAAGAGAAGATTGAAGAATTGAGCAAGGAGATGTCCACTCTTTCAGATACATTAACAGCCATTGAGAAGCAGATGGTTGCTGAAGACATAATCTTCTTACAGGTATGGACATGTGGTTTCAGTTCAGTTGGAAAAATGCTGAGCTGTTTATGATATTTAATAAATATTTTCAGTTGTGTTATCTTTTTCTTTTGATCTTTTCTGTATATGATATATCATTACTATCCATTGTGTGAACAAGAAGTAAGCCATCAAGTCAGACACAGTATATTGAAAATAACTGAACTGAAATCTGTGCTGTTTGCTGTTTTCCAGAACTTCAAGGCTACCATAAAAAGGTGACAGATTTCAATGTTCTGTTTCTTTCCCTAAACCCACACTGAAACTAGTGCTAACTCCAGTCTGTTTTCCTAGTTCTACGTGCACACAGCAAAAACCACAGAGAGTTTCAGGAGCTCTGATTGATGTGGCAAAGCACCTGGGCAACTTGAGGTTCAGAGTCTGGGAGAAGATGAAGGACATAGTTCAGTTCAGTGAGTTCTATGTCACCTATGACACACACACACACACACACACACACACAATCACACAATCACAGTATAACATCAACTTAAAAATCAATGTCACAGCTAAATTACACAGTAAGAACCAATCAGCCAACAGTCAAATAAGTCATACACCTGAGTCCATTTGCTCACCCTCTCCTCATCTCTCTGTTCAGCTCCTGTAGTGTTGGACCCAAACACTGCAGACCCAGAGCTCATCATTTCTGAGGATCTGACCAGCTTTAAAAGGCAAACAAGACAGACACTCCCTGATAATCCAGAAAGGCTTGATTACTTTTTTTGTGCCCTGGGCTCTGAGGGCTTCAACTCAGGGTCACACTACTGGGATGTTGAAGTTGGAAACAGATCATGCTGGTATGTGGGTGTGACCCCAGAGTCCAACCAGAACATGTTTGGCACCTTCTCATTGGACAGAGTGTGGGGTGTGGGGTATGAAGAATATTTATGTTATGCTATAGGACCTCTGCATGTAATGAAACAGAACCTCCACACAATCAGAGTGCATCTGGATTTGGATAAAGGACAGCTGTCATTCTCTGATCCTCTTCAAAATACACACTTACACACTTTCAAACACACATTCACTGAGAAAGTCCTTCCCTTCTTGGGCAGCCCTGAGTCACTGAGTATTTTACCCCTGAAGCCCTCTGTGACCATTGAACAACGCAGACTATGTTGAGACTAACTCCAAAATCTTAAGTGTTCCATTGAGTAAAAAAAATAATACATGAACACAATTAGTTGGTCTATATCTAAATCTGTGTTTTTACAATATAAAATATGTGGTAGTTTCATATGGAACATGTGGCTGTAAAGTAGAAGTAACACACTCCCCTCCCAACACTAGCAGTAGGTGATATTTGCTGCTGGTGATTATGAGGTTAAACTTGATTAGGCCTCAATTGTTTGTGTGGTATTGTATGATGATCATTTGTGACATATTCTGCCCCAGTTTATGTTGATTGTTATTGATCACCATTACTCAATCAGTTACTTTTTAACGTTTTCTCAACATGTCAACTACATGACTACATTTAAGTAATGAACGTTATAAATAGATGTACATATGGTTAAGTCTGAGATGCTGTACAACACATGAAATACCGCAAGTTCAATTTAATTTTCAATTCTAAGCACTGAAAAAACAACTGTATAGTTATTTACATGGTGGGAATATATTTATCTAGATTTATTTGAGGTTTTTAAGTAGATCTTTCTAGATTTGTTTGAGGTTTTTACATTTTTACCAACATGTAAAACTGAATGCTAAAACGTCCTTCAATCCACATATTTAGAATTATAGAGATTATTGTAAGAAGGATCCTTCTCTGTAATATCATGAGTTGGTAAAAACCTTTGAATGGTTCATGAATCACCACCATAACTGTAACTGTTGTTATTAATCACATGCTGTGCAGCAAGTGATTATATTTTATTCTTCATGAACAAGAACCTGATTTTCCACATGTGAGGAACCAGAGACAGACTCACACACTCTGATGCTGCACTGATGAGGTCATCACTCATCACTCCAGTCCAGTTGAGTCCAGTTCTGTGTTGACCACGGCTCAGTAAAGGGAGAGACCTGTGAGTCTGGGAGCAGCTGGCCAACCTGAAGTTCAGAGTTAATTTAATCATACACAACACACACATGCTAACTTGGACAGAAATATGTACATTAGTACCGCCATTCAATCATTATTTTACATTTTTTCTTGTCATTGCTGTGCATTGCTTGTGGTACAAGGTTTTCGATCGATGCAGTTACTAAACATTGAAATTAATAAAATATTATGATTTGAAATTACTTTTCACTGAATGAATTTTCTTTTATCAGAACTTCAAATCTACCATCGAAATGTGGCAGAGTTTCTATTCTCTGTTTGTTTAAAGCCAAAATAAAACAGGTGCTAACTAAAGTCTGTCAGCCTGGATCCAAGTGCACGCTACATAATCCAAAGAGAGTTTAGGTTCTGATTGATGTGGTAAAGAACCAAAGCAATAATTGCATTACTGGATACCTTAGAGCTAAGGAGCTTCATGGGTTTTGCATTGTAAGGGTAATAATTGATTAGAGCGAGGCGTTTTAAAATGCTGCCAAAATAATTTAAACTTGCAATTCAAGCTGGCCGTGAGTGTTGAGCTACGCGTAATAGTTGGGAAAGTTAAGTGATTGTTGGGTGCTTGAAGGTTTGATAATAGTGTGGCTAGTGCTTGGTTGTCTTGTAGAATAAAATAGCATGTTTTCAATGTGTCTTCCCTCAGTCATTTTTCTCTCCTCTTCTCCACACAGGAGTTTAGTTTCGCGTTCTCTTTAGCACACACTGCGTCCTGTAGAGGGCGCTCCAACATCACGTTTCAGTCATTCTCTACATAAAAAGTTCTGCTGAATTTCTAATTTGAGTGAAAATTGGCATTGCATCTATTCTGTTTCACCTATCATTAATTTCCATTAAAGGTTGAATTAAAAAACGAATCAATGTTCAATGTTTATTATAAGATAACTTTTTATTAGTTTCTATAATACACTATTTAAAGAATCTTAAAGAATACTTTGTATACCTTGGTTACACCTAGTCATATTATAACAAGCCATTTCTTCCAGCTCATTTTCAAGACAAGTTTTTGAAACGAAAATGTATTAAACACGTGCTTTCATGTGCCTGTTTATTTGTCGAGGTTTGACAGAGAATATCTGCAACAGTTGTATTTTGACAAGATTGACAAGTGTAAAAGGGTAAGTCACTTATAGTCGCTAGCTGTAGGGCATTAGGTAGGTAAATCAGCAAAAGCTTTGCTCTTGGACTGCAACAGCTGTTTGATTGAAGAAAGAAACATCAAAATATATATATTTTTCTATAAATAACAAGAGGGAGTATAAAGTGCCGTGTGTACAGTCAATGTTCAAGTGTGAAAAAGTGTAATTGCTGTTTAATTAGTCATTGTGTGTGTTCAGGATACGGAAAGTCCATGGTCAAGATGTTAGGAGTCCTTCACAATACGTTGGGCACCGGTCCGTAGTCTTCTCTTGCAGGTCTCCAGTAGAATAGGGAGAGGTGCTCTGATGGCACTGTACTGCAGTCACGGGCGGTTCAGTTCCCATACCAAGTGATGTCTTCTCCACTGAAAAGCAGAAGCCCCCCCACTTGTTGCCCCATTTTCCTACTGTACTAACAGCTACTTGGAGCTTTTGCCCAATAAAAGCAGTATTTCGACCCTTTACCCACATTGCCCCATCATCTGCATACAATGACCTTCCAATGTTAACATCAATGTCTGAAAAAATATCATTAATCATGATACTGAACAACAGAGGACTACACACACTACCCCGAGGAACTCCATTATCTACAGGATATGACACGTACTTCAATAGTTCCACCAGAAAATCCATAATCCAGTTATACATTCTTCCCCTTATGCCCAAAGCATCAAGTTTGATAGGAGTCCTTCTCGCCAAAGCATATCATATGCCTTTTCAATGTCGAAGAAAACTGCACTAACCTGTTCTTTATTTGTCTGTACTTTAATAACCCTATAACCCAGACACTGTTGAATAAAGATAGCTACCTCTCCACCAGGACCATTCTCTCTTTCCCTTCGTACAATTACACACCCATGAATGGAAAAGTCAAAGTTAGGCCTAAGCCATGTTTCTTGCACACATACTGTATAACATTAGGTTTTTCATCCATGTCTTCTATACATTTCTTAAACTCCTGTCCATTAGAGCAGAGACTTCAAGCATTCCATTGTAACACGCTAAACACCCTCATGAACCCCACCTGATACTGACTGTGGTGTTGGTTGTGTACCTTGAAGAAGATTTGTAAGAGTCCTATTCATTTCATCAACTGAAATTTCCATCCCCACACAAAAATGCCTCTCGGCAGCCTTAATAATGATCTTGATTCTCTCAATTCTACTCTGGGTCTGAGCTGAGCAGTTTATGACTTCAGCTAAGAATGCCAGGAATGTCACACTATCCACTGGGATAGTTGACTTATCTAAGGATGTAGATACCCTACTAGGCTGAGAGTAATAACCTTTACTTTGCCCCTGCATTGTTGGAATTGTTTGGGTTCTCCTTTTTGCGTCTACTTTCTTTATAGCCTCTGCGTAGGAAATTCTCTCCTCCACCTTGATTCTTTGCACTTCTGCAGCTTTTGTATGTACTTGACACCCTTTGTATGCTGCGCTATGTGAACCTCCACAATTACAACATTTTGTATTAGTGCCCTCCTGACACTGGCCATACTCATGGTCTTCCCCTCCACATTTGCCACATCTCTTTTTCCCTCTACAGATAGCTGCCACATGTCCATATTTCTGGCAATTGAAACACCTGAGTGGTGGTGGGATGTATGGACGCACCTGAAAACTCATGTATCCTACCTTAACTCTAGAAGGTTATACCTTCTCATCAAAAAAACAATAGAACGGAGAGACTTATCAGTTTCTTTTTTAACTCCATCTCTTGTGTACTTCAGTCTTTTGCCTTTGACTACCTTGGCTCCTGATATTGCTCAAAATATCCTCACATGACATATCGGTTTAGACTCTGGTTATAACTCTTCCTAGCTAATTCCTGTTTTCTTATGTTCCCACTCGGTACATTTAATTTTCTTTCCCTCCAATTCAGTCAATTTTACTAGTTTTTTTGTTATATCCAATAATTAAACTCCCATCTGAAAGTTGATGAGAGGCTAAAAGCATCACTTATTTCTTTCATTAAAAATATTAACACATTAAAAACCCCTGACTGGTTATTTAGGCAGCTCACACTCAGCTCTAATGTACACACATACCCCACCAGACATGCCACCAGTGGTAACTACACAATTCCAACAATAAAAACAAACTCAAAACAACGTACAGTATTATGCAGGGCTATGGTAGAATGGAACTCCCTTCCAGATCACATAAAAAAAACCCAGAACAAAGCTGGATTCAAAAAGCAGATGAAGCAACACCTCATGGCTGTTAGTATGTATTACTAATTTTTATTTATCTACTCACTTATCCTTTTTTCCTATTTGTCATCTGTTGTTTTTGTGTGTGATGGCTAGGTTATTTAGTTGTTGTTTTTTTCCTTTCTTTTATCTGGTGTTTGTATGTTGATTTCTTCTTTGTTATGTGTCTTTTTCCCTTTCCTTTATCTGTTGTTTGTATGTTGATGTCTTCTTTGTTATATGCTTTTCCTTTTTTTTTTATCTGTTGTTTGGTACGTTGTTTTCTTGTGTGGACCCCAGGAAGAGTAGCTGGTGTCTTTGGCATCAGCTAATGGGGATCCGAATAAAATCAAATCAAATCATCCCTTTGCGATCTAACATTCACTGTTCCTACAGCTTCATACAATGCTTTCGTTAATTTCAATGGATTGATGGAGCTAGGAGAATCAAACTGCAACTTTACCTTCAAGTCGACATTCTTAGTCGTTTGTTTGGTTCTGCGTTTTTTTAATCCTTTTCCTTATCCTTATCAGAATCTGAAGAATCATCAGACAGTAATTTCGCTTATCTCCATACCGTTTGCCCCTGTTTGATTCTCCCTCGTCTTCACCTTCCATGCCCACCTCACTTCGACCACTATCGTCACTTCCTTCCATATCCAGTCCACCCCTCCTAAGGAATCATCCCACCCAGCTCGACACTTTTAGTTAGGAGATCTATTTGAATCTAGAGGCATATTCCTTTGTTACTTTTCAGACGACACATTTGGATTTATTCAGGTGATTTTTGACGAATAGAAAGTGAAAGTTAAGTGTACACACTCAAAGGTTCAAACGAAGTTACTTTTTCTGTGAAAAGAGGATGGCATCCAAAAGCTCTCTACTTGAAGAGGATTTAACCTGTCCTGTTTGCGTTGACATTTTCAAGGATCCCGTCGTTCTTTTTTGCAGTCACAGCTTCTGCAAAGACTGCCTTCAGAAGTTCTGGAGAAGGAAGAAATCTAAAGAGTGTCCAGTTTGTAGAAAACAATCTTCATTGGACAATCCGCCACTGAATTTGTCTTTGAGGAATTTATGTGAGTCTTTCCTGAAGGAGAAGAGTCAGAGGGCTTCAGGAGGGTCTGAAGTGCTCTGCAGTCTGCACGGTGAGAGACTCAAGCTGTTCTGTCTGGAGGATAAACAGCCCATATGTGTGGTGTGTCAGGCTTCCAGGAAACACTCAGGACACCAGTTCCTTCCCATAGATGAAGCTGCGCTGGATTATAAAGTGAGTTTCCTTAATTTGCTTATAGGTGGAAATGTCATTTATGCAATGGGCATACTTTTCCTTCTCTATCTGTGCTGTTACTGAATGCTGTTACTGAGTATCCACAACAACATAAAATAAGTATTAATAATCATAGTGTATAATGTATTTGTTCATTATAGGAACAACTCAAGGCTATATTGAAGTCCTTGCAAGAAAAACTGGAAGAATTTTATCTTGAATTTAAGACATGTGACCAAACAGCTAGGCACATTAAGGTGAGATTTACCAGAACAACCTGTTTCAGAAAGAGACCATTGACTTCATGACATTGTGTAATATTGCCTATATGATATGATATGTTAACAACTTGTATTGTGCAGCTATTCAGTTTCATTACAACTTCAATTTAATTTACATTAAGCATCTCAACGGAACAATTTGGTACAGATATATCAAGTAAACAAACTGATATTTATATTATTAGTACCGTTAAGAGATTACAACAATACATTCACCACATGTTAAGTTTAGCCCTGGGATAAACTGTTCACACTGTCAACGGTAATACACATGATTACTTTGACAATATAAATATTCAACAAATTGACAGATGTTTATGACTGTCATCCCTTTGATGTGTTATTCAAGGTCCAGGCCCATCAGTCAGAGAAGCAGATCAAGGAGGAGTTTGAGAAGCTTCATCAGTTTCTAAAAGATGAAGAGGTGGCCAGGATAAGAGCACTGAAGGAGGAAGAGAAGCAGAAGAGTTTGATTATGAAAGAGAAGATTGAAGAAATGAGCAAGGAGATGTCCACTCTTTCAGATACTATAACAGCAATTAAGAAGCAGATGGTTGCTGATGACATCATCTTGTTACGGGTATGGACATGTGGTTTCAGCTCAGTTGTAAAAAGAAAAAGAAAAATGTGAGACGTTTATGATATTTAATAAAACATAAATATCAATTTCTTTTGATCTTCTGTTTGATAAAGTATCATTATTGTCAATTGTGAGATCAATAAGTAAGCCATCAAGACAGATGTGGTTTTGAATGAAGAGTGCAATTAAAAATGAAATGAATTATTATTTTTAAAATGACCTGAACTGAAATCTGTGCTGTATGCTGTTTTCCAGAACTTCAAGGCAACCAAAGAAAGGTGAGAGATTTCAAGTCCTTTCTTTGCCTGAACCCACACTGAAACTAGTGCTAACTCCAGTCTGTTTTCCTAGTTCTACACACGCACTGCAGAAACCACAGAGAGTTTCAGGAGCTCTGATTGATGTGGCAAAGCACCTGGGCAACCTGAGGTTCAGAGTCTGGGAGAAGATGAAGGACATAGTTCAGTTCAGTGAGTTCTTTGTCACCTATGATACACACACACACACACACACACACAAACACAGTGTAACATCAAGTTAAAAATCAATGTGACAGCTAAATGACGCAGTAAGAACCAATCAGCCTACATTAAAATAAGTCATACACCTGAGTCCATTTGCTCACCCTCTCCTCATCTCTCTGTTCAGCTCCTGTACTGTTGGACCCAAACACTGCACAATCATCGCTCTTCATTAGTGAGGATCTGACCAGCTTTACAAGGATAATTCCTAGTCAGACACTTCCTGATAATCCAGAAAGATTTAATGGCTATTTCACTGTCCTGGGCTCTGAGGGCTTCAACTCAGGGTCACACTGCTGGGATGTTGAACTTGGATTCAGTACACAATGGTGTGTGGGTGTGACCACAGAATCCAACCAGAGGAAGAGGGACACCCTCTCATGGGACAGAGTGTGGCGTGTGGGGAATGATGAGCATAATAGATTTGATTATACAGGACCTGTGCATGTACTGAAACAGAAACTCCACACACTCAGAGTGCATCTGGATTTGGATAAAGGACAGCTGTCATTCTCTGATCCTCTAGAAAATACACACTTACACACTTTCAAACACACATTCACTGAGAAAGTCCTTCCCTTCTTCTACAACCGGTTACCACTGAGTATTTTACCCCTGAAGCCCTCGGTGACCATTGAACAACGCAGATTATGTTGAAACTATCTCCAAAATCTTAACATATGGTTCAGTCTGACATGCAGTACAACTCATAACATTTTGAAATATTCATGAAATAACATTAATTCAATTTCATTTTCAAGTCTAAAAATGAACTGTGTTTTCTTTATATGGTGGGAATATGTTAATCTAGATTCATTTGAGGTTTTTAAGTAGATCTATCTAGTTTAGTTTGAGGTATTGAGGTATAACCAACATGGATAACCAAATGTTAAAACTTCCTTCTATCCACATATTTAGAAACATTAAGATAACTGTAATTAGGATCCTTCTTTGTGAAAATCATGAGTTGGTAAAAACCTTTGAATGGTTCATGAATCACCACCATAACTGTTGTTATTGCACTGATGAGGTCATCACTCATCACTCCAGTCCAGTTGAGTCCAGTTCTGTGTTTACCACGGCTCAGTAAAGGGAGAGACCTGTGAGTCTGGGAGCAGCTGGCCAACCTGAAGTTCAGAGTTCATTTAATCATACACAACACACACATGCTAACTTGGACATAAACATGTACATTAGTCCCGCCATTCAATCATTATTTTTGTCATGTTTTATTGTCATTGCTGTGCATTGCTTGTGGTAGAAGGTTCTGCTCAATGCATATACCATATATTGAAATTAATAAAATATTATAATTTGAAATTACTTTGCAATTGAAATGACTTATTTTCTTTCATTAGAACTTTAAATCTACCACAGAAAGGTGAGTTTCTTTTCTCTCCCAAACTAAAACAGGTGCTAAAATGCTTCCCAAATTATTTAAACTTATTTAAGCTGACCAAGAGTGTTGAGTTACGTGTATAAGTTGGGAAACTTAAGGGATTGTCTGGTGCTTGAAGGTTTGATAATAATTTGGCTAGTGCTTGGTTGTCCTGTTGAATCAAATTGCATGTTTGTGTGAGACTGTGATAAACTAAACAGCTGGTTTTTGTTGATAAGGGCGTTTCCATTAGAGAGAGATTATTGATCAAAACCTGAAGTTTTAATTTGAGATTTTTAACCACAGACCATTTGTTGGACCAGTGAAGCTCATCAGACGTACGAGACCTGGAGATAACGTGGGTTTATAAGGTCTATGTGGGAGGTTCTGTACCTGAGTGAAGCTGACCCCCCTTGTGTCGTTCAAAATATCAAAATAGTACTGCTGTTCGTCTGTGCTGGTTGGTGCCATTGAAGTGATCCTTTGTGCTATTAAGCGTTTTGAGTAATTCAAAACAAAATGTTCTGGCCTGTGATGTCACTCAGCCCCCCGTGTGTGAGTGAGTGAGTGAGTGAGTGTGTGTGAATGAATGTGTGTGTGTGAGAGTGTGTGAGTATCGGTGAGTTAGTGTGTGTGAGTGAGTGTTGTTAGTGTATTTGCTGTATCTCCATGTGTACCAGGCGGTCCCGAGAGACTATGGGGGCCCCGAATTCCAGTAAGGTTAATAGGTTACCATAACTTATACTACACCACCTGCTGCCCACTGAGAGACAGCTCCAGTGTTGATAAGATGTCTGCTTAGGCTCTCTCTGTGTGTGTGTGTGCTCTGAGCTGTCCATGCAGGCTCCCATTCTACCAGGACCGTGGGCCCAAGGGCATCAATGAGCTCCTGAGACTGTTTCCATGTTCATATATGTGTGTGTGTGTGTGTTAACTTGGGTAGAGATGTCATGCATTCTATTTGGTTTACGTATTCCTGCCGGTTAAAAGGGAGTGCTGTGTAGCACTCCTGTTGAGCAGAACGACCCTCAGAGCTACGAACAACATCTCTCCTGAAGACGTCCCGAAGATCCTCCGCACGCGGCTGCGCTTAGACACTTAGACTCAGAAATGTACTTAGAGTATCTATGCCTCTTGCAATAAATCTATCTCGCTCTGATCCGAACTGCCTCAAGCTGCCTTGATTGAAACTTCAACCTACAACTATTCCACGTCTTATAATTAATTGTAGTAGCCTGAATATAGAAAAGAATCTTACAGTGTGTGTGTGTGTGAGCAGTGGTGTAGTCCAGGGTATACGCAGGTATGCGGAGTATACCCACTTATTTTTCAGTCAGCATTGAGTATACCCACTTCTCAAAACAGGGTTATTATCCTGTGCTGTATGGGCTGCTTAAAAATAAATAAGAGTATACCCACTTCTCCAAGGACCACTACACCACTGTGTGTGTGTGAGAGTGAGTGGGTGTTTGAGAGTGATTGTGTGTGTGTGTGTGTGTGTGTGTGTGTGTGTGTGTGTGTGTGTGTGTGTGAGTGAATGTTTGCATGAGAGTGTGTGAATTTTTACTTTCTTGTTCACACTTGTTTCACCAACCATGAAGGTGTGGGACTTTACATCTTTAGAATAATTCAATTTAGTCAAACTTATTTAGTCAGTAAAGACGTTAATTGCAAAAGGTTTTCTACCGCGATTTTCATTTCCCTCAGTCTTTTGCTCTCGTCTTCTCCACACTAAAGTTAAGTTTCGCGTTCTCTTTAGCACACACTGCGTCCTGTAGAGGGCGCTCCAACATAACTTTTCAGTCATTCTCTGCATAAAAAGTTATGCTGAATTTCTAATTTTAGTGAATATTTGCATTGCATCTATTCTGTTTCATCTATCATTAATTTCCAATAAAGGTTGAATCAAAGAACTAATCAATACTCAATGTTTATTATAAGACAACTTTTTATGAGTTCCTATTTCTACAGTATTTAAAGAATCTTGAAGAAAACTTTGTAAACCTTGGTTAGACTTATACCTCATTTCCACCAAGGCCGTGCCGGTGCGAATACTATGAGTAGGTAAGTGGACGGAGAATGCAGAATGATATGAAAGAATACTATGGTTAGATAAGTGGAGAATGCAGAATGATATGAAAGAATACTATGGTTAGATCAGTGGAGAATGCAGAATGATATGAAAGAATACTATGGTTAGATCAGTGGAGAATGCAGAATGATATGAAAGAATACTATGGTTAGATCAGTGGACGGAGAATGCAGAATGATATGAAAGAATACTATGGTTAGATAAGCGGAGAATGCAGAATGATATGAAAGATGCAGATAAGAAGCACCAAACCCGTTGGACCTCAACCTAAATTAATAATGGACCTCTGAATGTTGGGATGACCCGTTCAATGGCACATGCAGCATTCTGATCAGCTGTATAATAAAAAAAAACATTATCACAATATGCTGGCAGTACATTAGTCAGTGTCCCCTATATTTCCCCTTAAACAAGAAAATCATAAGTAGTCTATGATTGGTACAAAATGTATACATTGTCATCTGGTTGATATCTGATCAGCTGTCAATTTCTGACATATGGCCATTGTCCTCTGACAAGCCATACATTAAACACATGATTTCTCCCCCTCCTAGGAGTCAGTTGAGATGTGATGACAGTGAGAACCTCTTTGTTATTTGGTTGATATCTGATCTCCTGTCAATGTCTGATATATGTTCATTGTCCTTCTGACATGTCATAATTTAACCCAGGCTCTATCGCCCTCCCCAATGCACCCAGTCGTAGGTTCAGAGAGAGCTGAGGTGTGATGACAGAGTGTTTGAGCATTCTTTTGGCTGGTCTGGGTGTGAGATGTGTTTGATAACCCCCCATGGTGAAGAACAATGCAGTAACCCAAAGTTATCCAAGACCCCATTGAGGAGGGGGAGGGGAAGGGGTGGGGGAGAGAGGGAGACTAACGAAACAACTTCCTCCAGGCTATGGGGGAGCAGGACAGCTCCATGGAGAGACACAGGGCTGGACCTCAGGCTATGGGGGAGCAGGATAGCACCCATGGAGAGACACAGGGATGGATCTCAGGCTATGGGGGAGCAGGACTGCACCCATGGAGAGACACAGGGATGGATCTCAGGCTATGGGGGAGCAGGACTGCACCCATGGAGTAACATAGGGCTGGATCTCAGGCTATGGGGGAGCAGGACAGCACCCATGGAGAGACACAGGGATGGATCTCAGGCTATGGGGGAGCAGGACAGCTCCATGGAGTAACACAGGGATGGATCTCAGGCTATGGGGGAGCAGGACAGCTCCATGGAGTAACACAGGGATGGATCTCAGGCTATGGGGGAGCAGGACAGCTCCATGGAGAGACACAGGGATGGATCTCAGGCTATGGGGGAGCAGGACAGCACCCATGGAGAGACACAGGGATGGATCTCAGGCTATGGGGGAGCAGGACAGCTCCATGGAGAGACACAGGGATGGATCTCAGGCTATGGGGGAGCAGGACAGCACCCATGGAGAGACACAGGGATGGATCTCAGGCTATGGGGGAGCAGGACAGCACCCATGGAGAGACACAGGGATGGATCTCAGGCTATGGGGGAGCAGGACAGCACCCATGGAGAGACACAGGGATGGACCTCAGGCTATGGGGGAGCAGGACAGCACCCATGGAGAGACACAGGGATGGACCTCAGGCTATGGGGGAGCAGGACAGCACCCATGGAGAGACACAGGGATGGACCTCAGGCTATGGGGGAGCAGGACAGCACCCATGGAGAGACACAGGGATGGATCTCAGGCTATGGGGGAGCAGGACAGCACCCATGGAGAGACACAGGGATGGATCTCAGGCTATGGGGGAGCAGGACAGCACCCATGGAGTAACACAGGGATGGACCTCAGGCTATGGGGGAGCAGGACAGCACCCATGGAGAGACACAGGGATGGACCTCAGGCTATGGGGGAGCAGGACAGCACCCATGGAGAGACACAGGGATGGATCTCAGGCTATGGGGGAGCAGGACAGCACCCATGGAGTAACACAGGGATGGACCTCAGGCTATGGGGGAGCAGGACAGCACCCATGGAGAGACACAGGGATGGATCTCAGGCTATGGGGGAGCAGGACAGCACCCATGGAGTAACACAGGGATGGACCTCAGGCTATGGGGGAGCAGGACAGCACCCATGGAGAGACACAGGGATGGATCTCAGGCTATGGGGGAGCAGGACAGCACCCATGGAGTAACACAGGGATGGACCTCAGGCTATGGGGGAGCAGGACAGCACCCATGGAGAGACACAGGGATGGATCTCAGGCTATGGGGGAGCAGGACAGCACCCATGGAGAGACACAGGGATGGATCTCAGGCTATGGGGGAGCAGGACAGCACCCATGGAGAGACACAGGGATGGATCTCAGGCTATGGGGGAGCAGGACAGCACCCATGGAGAGACACAGGGATGGATCTCAGGCTATGGGGGAGCAGGACAGCACCCATGGAGAGACACAGGGATGGACCTCAGGGGTGGAATCCTTATCTGGTTTGAAGCTTTATATGCAAATTCTATTGAACTTGTTAGAGAAGGTGAAAATTATGTTTGGCTTAAACAAAACAAAAAAAGACCTGATCTCTTACTTAAAAATACATTTTTGACAATACCAGTTTAACTAAAATACTTGGCTAATATGACATATGGACACGTGTCCCTATGTTCTGGTTTCAGCTCTGAATTACACAAAATATTTAAGTTCAATTTAGGCTAACTTAAGGTTGTTAACGTCATTCTGAAAAACACATAGACTCCGATGATTCTGAAACAAGGGATGATATACTGTAAAAAATACCAATGTCTATTTTAATGATAGCTGCACTAATGTACTAATGAACATACATTTTATATTCTTCATGCAGCTTTGTTATGTGCGAATAATAAATATGTTTCTTAATGTTGTTTGATGATATTAAGTAGATAATACATTTAATTAGTTTGTTTGAAAAACTTTTCAACCCCTACACATTAAAAGTCAAGAAGACCCCCTTTAGTGTAATAATCATCATCTGTTGTCGTGGATACTCATTCAGTAACAGCACAGATACAGAAGGCAAAGTACGGCCATTGCATAGTCATAAATAACATTTTCACCTAAAAGCAAATAATAGAAACTCACTTTGTGAATTATATCAGGCCATCAGTGAACAACAGACAACTCACCCAGATGGATTCACTATCGTCGCTGGAGACTTTATTCATGCCAATCTCAAAACACTACACCCAAAACTTCACCAGCATGTTAATTTCCCAACAAGGGAGAAAAACACCTTGGACTTGGTTTACACCTCACACAAAGGTGCATACAAAGCCTCCCCCTCCCCCACATCGGACTTTCTGACCACATCACTGTTATGCTAATGCCAGTTTATAGGCCCAGAGTGAGAGTGAAAAACCGGTTCGGAAAGAGAATTCAGTGTGGCCAGAGGGATCAATGAGTGCTCTTCAAGACTGTCTTGCGACAACAGACTGGGACATGTTTAAGCAAGCAGCCACTCACAACAACCTCATTGACAAGTGAAAGTTAAATGTACACACAAAGTTTCCAGAGAAGTGACTGTTTCTGTGAGAGGAGGATGGCAACTAAACGCTCTTTCCCTGAAGAGGATTATAACTGTCCTGTTTGCTATGACATTTTCAAGGATCCCGTCCTTCTTTTGTGCAGTCACAGCTTCTGCAAAGACTGCCTTCAAAGGTTCTGGAGAGGGAAGACATTTAAAGAGTGTCCAGTCTGTAGAAGACGATCTCCATTGGACAATCCGCCACTGAATTTGTCTTTGAGGAATTTATGTGAGTCTTTCCAGAAGGAGAAGAGCGCTGGAGGGCTCTGCAGTCTGCACGGTGAGAAACTCAAGCTGTTCTGTTTGGAGGATAAACAGCCCATATGTGTGGTGTGTCAGGCTTCCAGGAAACACTCAGGACACCAGTTCCTTCCCATAGATGAAGCTGCGCTGGATTATAAAGTGAGTTTCTATTATTTGCTTATAGGTGGAAATGTCATTTATGACTATGCAATGGGCAAACTTTGCCTTCTGTATCTGTGCTGTTACTGAATGAGTATCCACAACAACAGAAAATGAGTATGAATAATCATAGTGTATGATGTATTTGTTCATTTCAGGAACAACTCGATGCTGTACTGAAGCCCTTACAAGAGAAACTGAAAGAATTCGAACGAGTTAAAAAAACATGTGACCAAACAGCCAGGCACATTAAGGTGAGATTTACTAGAACAACCTGTTTCAGAAAGAGACCATTGACTTCATGACACTGTTTCTGGAATTGTGTAATATTACCTGTATGATATGATGCGTTAACAACTTGTATTGTGTAGCTATTCAGTTTCATTACAACTACAATTGAAGTCACATCAAGCATCTCACCCGAGTAATTTGATCCAGATGTTACAAGTACACACACTGATATTTATTTTATTAGTATCATTAAGAAAATTAGAGCAATGATTTCACCACATGATCGTTCAGCCATTGGATGAACTGCTCATGCTGTTCACAGAAACAGACATGATTACTTTAACAATATTAATATTAGACATATTATATTTGTTTTGGGGGGGAACATTTTATGAATGTAGTCCCTTTTGTGTGTGTTATTCAAGATCCAGGCCCATCAGTCAGAGAATCAGATCAAGAAGGAGTTTAAGAAGCTTCATCAGTTTCTGAAAGATGAAGAGGAGGCCAGAATAAGAGCACTGAAAGAGGAAGAGAAGCAGAAGACTTCCATTATGAAAGAGAAGATTGAAAGATTGAGCAAGGAGATGTCCACTCTTTCAGATACAATAACAGTCATTGAGAAGCAGATGGTAGCTGAAGACATAATCTTCTTACAGGTATGGACATTTGGTTTCAGTTGAGTTGTATAAATGGTGAGATATTTAATACATATTTTCAGTTTTGTTATTAATTTATTTTCATCTTTTGTTACATAATGTATCATTACTATCCATTGTGTGGACAAGAAGTAAGCCATCAAGTCAGACACAGAATATTGAAATTAACTGAACTGAAATCTGTACTGTATGCTGTTTTCCAGAACTTCAAGGCTTCCATGGAAAGGTGAGAGATTTCAATTGACCCTTTCTTTGCCTGAACCCACACTAAGACTAGTGCTAACTCCAGTCTGTTTTCTAGTTCTGCACACACACTGCAAAAACCACAGAGAGTTTCAGGAGCTCTGATTGATGTGGCAAAGCACCTGGGCAACCTGAGGTTCAGAGTCTGGGAGAAGATGAAGGACATAGTTCAGTTCAGTGAGTTCTTTGTCACCTACGACATAAACAGGCACAATCACACACACACACACACACACACACACACACAGACATACACACACACACACACACACACACACACACACACACGCACATACACACACACACACACACACACACTCACAGTGTAACATCAACTTTAAAAAACAACAACATTGCAGCTAAATGACGCAGTAAGAACCAACCATCCAACAGTAAAAGAAGTCATACACCTGAGTCCATTTGCTCACCCTCTCCTCATCTCTCTGTTCAGCTCCTGTACTGTTGGACCCAAACACTGCAAGCCCATGGCTCGACGTTTCTGCGGATCTCACCAGTTTACAAGAGCCAAGTCTTACAAAGACACTCCCAATACAAGACATTCCTGATAATCCAGAAAGATTTAATGTCCATAGCGCTGTCCTGGGCTCTGAGGGCTTCAGCTCAGGGTCACACTACTGGGATGTGGAAGTTGGACACAGTACAAACTGGTGTGTGGGTGTGACCCCAGAGTCCAACCAGGGGAGGAGGGACACCTTCTCATGGGAGAGAGTGTGGAGTTTGGGGTATGATGAAGATGAAGAGTGTGAAAAGTATGAAGAGTGTTATTCTACAGGACCTCTGCATGTATTGCAACAAAATCTCCACACACTCAGAGTGCATCTGGATTTGGATAAAGGACAGCTGTCATTCTCTGATCCTCTACAAAATACACACTTACACACTTTCAAACACACATTCACTGAGAAAGTCCTTCCCGTATTCTACAGCTACAGTTCTCGACTGAGTATTTTAACACTGAAGCCCTCTGTGACCATTGAACAACGCAAGCATGTTGAAACTAACTCCAAGATCTAAAGTGTGCCATTGAGTAAAATAAACTAAACATCAACCTAATTCATTGGTCTATATCTAAATCTGTGTTTTTCCAATATAAAATATGAATCCTCTGTGGTAGTTTCATATGGAACATGTGACTACACTCCCCTCCCAACACTAGCAGTAGGTGGTATTTGCTGCTGGTGATTATGAGGTTAAACTCGATTAGGCCTCAATTGTTTGTGTGATATTGTATGATGTTCATTTGTGACATATTCTGCATTACTTTGTCATCTTCACTCTTCAACAGTAGCCTCAGTTTATGTTGATTGTTATTGAGCACCGTTACTGTTATTGATCAGTTACTTTTTAACGTTTTCTCAACATATCAACTAAATGTCTGTATATTGAAGTCATGACTGTTTTGTATATTGATGTACATATGGTTAAGTCTTAAATACAGTACATAACACAATTTTCAAGTACTGACTTTTTTTCAATTATTTTACATGGTGGAAATACGTGTATCTAGATTTGTTTAAGGTTTTTAAGTAGATCTACTAGATTTTTTTTTAGGTTTTTAAATATCACCAACATGGAAAACCAAATATTAAAACTTCCTTCTATCCACATATTTAGAAATATAAAGATGACTGTAATTAGGATCACTTTTGAGTTGTAATGGTAATTATTGATAATCTTCTGGCCTGTGACATCACTCAGACCCCTGTCCATGTCCAAAACTCACCAAAATGGTCTCAATTGCTTGTGCTAGGTTTGTGCTAATGCTAACTCTGATTAAGTGAAAAGTGAAAGTGACTATGGTACAGGTGGTGTAGACACACACACTCTGAAATCCACCTCTGCATTTGACCCATCCAGGGAAGTGACACACACACACAATGAAGTGAAGTAACACTAACCAGGAGCAGTGAGCTGCCTCTGGCGGCGCCCGAGGAGCAGTGATCGGGGTTAGGTGCCTTGCTCAATGGCACTCCAGCCGTGGAGGAGGGCATGGGAGAGCAATGGTCTACTCCTTCCCCCGCCCACATTTTTCCTACTGGTTGGGGATCGAACCGGCAACCATATGGTTTCCAGCCTGGAACCCTAACAAGTAGGCCACGGCTGCCCATGATGTCGTCCACCTGAAGCAGCTGACCTTTTCCACTTCGGATCCGTTGATGTGTAGGGCTGCATGCTCTTCCTCCTGCTGCCTTCTATAGTCCACAATCATCTCCTTAGTCTTGCTGATGTTGAGAGAGAGGTTATTATCCTGACACCATGCTGTCAGGGTACCAACCTCCCCTCTGTAGACTGACTCTTCATTGTCAGTGATGAGGCCCACAATGGTTGTAGTCAGCAAACTTAACGATGAGATTGGAACTGTGCGTTGCTGCTTGCATGTGTGAACAAGGAGAACAGGAGGGGGCTGAGCACACAGCCCTGGGGGGTGCCTGTGTTGGTGATTACTGTGGATGAGGTGCGGACACCGATTCTCACCACCTGTGGCCTCCCAGTCAGGAAGTCGAAGATCCACTTGCATAGGGAGGTGTTTAGTCCCAGGTCTACGAGCTTGGAGATGAGTCTCGAGGGGATGATGGTATTGAATGCTGATCTGTAGTCAATAAACAGCATTCCCACATACTGTATTCCCTTTGGCCAGGTGGGAGAGGGCAGTGTGCAAAGTCAGGACGATGGCATCGTCTGTAGACCTGTTGGACCGGTATTATACGGTTGGAGACACAGAGGAGCAAATAAATGATCTGACTACCCGCTCGTAGCACTTCATGATGACAGAGGTCAGTGCTACCGGGCGATAGTCATTCACGAAGATGGCCTTGGTGTTCTTGGGAACAGGGACGATGGTGGTCCTTTTGAAGCAGGCTGAGGGAGAGGTTGAAGATGTCCCACTTGCATAGAGAGGTGTTAAGTCCCAGGTCTACGAGCATGGAGATGAGTCTGGTGGTGGTCCTTTTGAAGCAGGTGGAGACAGGCTGAGGGAGAGGTTGAAGATGTCACTGAAGACCCCTGCTAGCTGGTCAGCACAACCCCTGAGGGCCCTGCCTGATATGCCATCTGGGCCAGGTGACTTGTGAGAGGTGATCTGTTTGAAGCAGTGCCTCACCTCAGCTACAGTTAATGTTTTTAGGGTGTCTGTGTGTGTGAGTGTGCCTCACCTCAGCTACAGTTAATATGTGTGAGGGTGTCTGTGTGCGCGTGTGTGTGAGTGTGCCTCACCTCAGCTACAGTTAATGTGTGTGAGGGTGTCTGTGTGCGCGCGTGTGTGAGTGTGCCTCACCTCAGCTACAGTTAATGTGTGTGAGGGTGTCTGTGTGTGCGTGTGTGTGAGTGAATAAGTGTGTGTGAGTGAGTGTGTGTGAGTGTGTTAATGTAGGCACACCACTGGCTAGGCCTTGGCTAGGCCCCCCCCCCCCATGCTGGTTAAAACCCTGTCTGATCACATGTGTATGTGAGTGAGTGAGTGTGTGAGTTTGTGTGTGTGTGTGTGTGTGTGTGTGTGTGTGTGTGTGTGTGTGTGTGTGTGTGTGTGTGTGTGTGTGTGTGTGTGTGTTTTTGAGTGTGTGTGTGTGTGTGTTTTTGAGTGTGTGTGTGTGTGTGTGTGTAAGTGAGCATAAGTGAGGTGTATAAAAGAAGGTGTCTGAATGGTGTTTACCGGCTCTTTTGAGCAAATATGGTCTTTACTCAACACTGGCTTCATCATTACATCCACTAAACCAAACCAGCTGATGATCTGTGGACTCATCCTTATTGTGTGTGTGTTGGTGTGAGTGAGTGTGTCTTTGAGAGAGTGTTCGTGTCGTGTGTGTGTGTATGCATGTATGCGAGTGTGTGTGAGGCATGTGTGTGTGTGAGGCATGAGTGTCTGTGAGGTGTGTGTGTGAGAACGACTGAGGGTGTATGTGTGTGTGTAAGTTAGTGTGTGTGTGTTTGAGAGTGTTTGTGTGTGTGTGTATGCATGTATGCGAGTGTATGAATTGTAACTTTCTGGTTCACACTTGTTTCACCAACCCTGAAGGGGTGGGACTTTACATCTAATACTTTACATCGAATAATTCAATTTAGTCAAACTAATTCCGTCAGTAAAGACGTTCATTTCCAAAGAGTTTCGCGTTCTGTTTAGAACACACTGCCTCCTGTAAAGGGCGCTCCAACATCACTTTTCAGACATTCTCTACATAAAAAGTTATTCTGAACTTCTAATTTCACTGAATATTTGCATTGCATCTATTCTGTTTCACCTGTTATTGATTTCCAATAAAGGTTGAATCAAAGAAGTAATCAATGTTCAATGTTTATTATAAGACAACTTTTTATGAGTTCCTATTCTTACACAATTTAAATATTCTTAAAGATACCTTTGTATACCTTGGTTACACCAAGTCATATTATGACCAGCCATTTCTTCCAGCTCATTTTCAAGACAGGTTTTTGAAAAGAAAATGTATTAAACCTCATTTCCACCAAGGCCGTGGCGGTGCCGGTGCTGGAGCTGGTGCCAGTGTGAATACTTTGGTTAGATCAGTGGACGGAGAATGCAGAATGATATGAAAGAATACTATGGTTAGATAAGTGGAGAATGCAGAATGATATGAAAGAATACTATGGTTAGATCAGTGGAGAATGCAGAATGATATGAAAGAATACTATGGTTAGATAAGTGGAGAATGCAGAATGATATGAAAGAATACTATGGTTAGATCAGTGGACGGAGAATGCAGAATGATATGAAAGAATACTATGGTTAGATAAGTGGAGAATGCAGAATGATATGAAAGAATACTATGGTTAGATCAGTGGACGGAGAATGCAGAATGATATGAAAGAATACTATGGTTAGATAAGTGGATGGAGAATGCAGAATGATATGAAAGAATACTATGGTTAGATCAGTGGAGAATGCAGAATGATATGAAAGAATACTATGGTTAGATCAGTGGAGAATGCAGAATGATATGAAAGAATACTATGGTTAGATCAGTGGAGAATGCAGAATGATATGAAAGAATACTATGGTTAGATCAGTGGAGAATGCAGAATGATATGAAAGAATACTATGGTTAGATCAGTGGAGAATGCAGAATGATATGAAAGAATACTATGGTTAGATCAGTGGAGAATGCAGAATGATATGAAAGAATACTATGGTTAGATCAGTGGACGGAGAATGCAGAATGATATGAAAGAATACTATGGTTAGATCAGTGGAGAATGCAGAATGATATGAAAGAATACTATGGTTAGATCAGTGGACGGAGAATGCAGAATGATATGAAAGAATACTATGGTTAGATAAGTGGATGGAGAATGCAGAATGATATGAAAGAATACTATGGTTAGATCAGTGGAGAATGCAGAATGATATGAAAGAATACTATGGTTAGATCAGTGGAGAATGCAGAATGATATGAAAGAATACTATGGTTAGATCAGTGGAGAATGCAGAATGATATGAAAGAATACTATGGTTAGATCAGTGGATGGAGAATGCAGAATGATATGAAAGAATACTATGGTTAGATCAGTGGAGAATGCAGAATGATATGAAAGAATACTATGGTTAGATCAGTGGAGAATGCAGAATGATATGAAAGAATACTATGGTTAGATTAGCGGAGAATGCAGAATGATATGAAAGATGCAGATAAGAAGCACAAAACCCGTTGGACCTCAACCTGAATAAATATTGGACCTCTGAATGTCGGGATGGCCCGTTCAATGTCAAATGCAGCATTCTGATCAGCTGTATAATAAAAAACATTATCACAATATGAAATGTGACATGTCATAATTTAACCCAACCAAAAAAAAACAGATTTTGAACATTAAGCCTGACAAACCAGACAAACTTGTTTTTATGTGGAATGCGGTGTACTTCAGGCAATCTAGAAAAGTTAGCGGCCTGAGTTCTGTTCTGTAAAAATGATTCACACAAGATACCCACGGTAAGTATAGAACTGGAAGAACTGGATTGGACTCTGGTGAGTGCTTAGTGAAGCAGTGTGGAAGTATGTAATTATCTTGTAAGACATGGTCAATGATGTTTCACGTTGATATAGGGACTGTGATGATATAGGGAGTGTGTTCTTTTTCATAAACCATTTACATGTTATTATCTGTGAAAACCTGATATCCACTGCAAGCACATTGTGCTTTGGTTCTTTGCCACATCAATAAGAAGCCTGAAACTCTCTCTGGATTCTGCAGTGTGCACTGGGATCCAGCCTTAGGCTGACAGACTTTAGTTAGCAACTGTTTAAGTTTGGCTTTAAACTGAGAAAAGAAACTCTGTCACATTTATATGGTAGATTTTAAGTTCTGATTAAAAAGAAAATATGTCCTTTCAATTAAAAACAAATTTCAAATCATAATACTTTATTAATCTCAATATATGGTAACTGCATTGAGCAAAACATTGTACCACAACCAATGCACAGCAATGACAATCAAAAATGAACTAATGTAAAATAATGATTGAATGGCGGTACTAATGTACATGTTAATGTCCAAGTTAGCATGTGTGTGTTGTGTATGATTAAATGAACTCTGAACTTCAGGTTGCCCAGCTGCTCCCAGACTCACAGGTCTCTTCCTTTACTGAGCCGTGGTAAACCCAGAACTGGACTCAATATATAGTGGTGACAGGGGGCTGCAGAAGAAGGGAAAGACTTTCTCAGTGAATGTGTGTTTGAAAGTGTGTAAGTGTGTATTTTCTACAGGATCGGAGAATGACAGCTGTCCTTTATCCAAATCCAGATGCACTCTGAGTGTGTCGAGGCTCTGTTCCAATACATGCACAGGTCCTGTATAATCAAATCTATCATACTCATCATACTCCACACGCCACACTCTGTCCCATGAGAAGGTGTCCCTCTTCCCCTGGTTGGACTCTGTGGTCACACCCACAAGCCATTGCGTACAGAATCCAACTCCAACATCCCAGCAGTGTGACCCTGAGTTGAAGCCCTCAGAGCCCAGGATGCAGTCAGGGACATTTAATCTTTCTGGATTGTCAGGGAGTGTCTGTGTAGAATTTGTCCATTCAAAGCTGGTCAGATCCTCAGAAATGATGAGCTCTGGGTTTGCAGTGTTTGGGTCCAACACTACAGGAGCTGAACAGAGAGATGAGGAGAGGGTGAACAAATGGACTCAGGTGGTATGACTTGTTTTACTGTTGGCTGATCAATCACACAAGCGACACACACGCATGCACACGCAGGCCTGAGGTTGTTTGTGAGGTTCTGAGTTGATGTTATACTGTGTGAGTGTGTGTGTATATGTGTGTGTGTGTGTGTGTATATGTGTGTGTGTGTGTGTGTGTGTGTATATGTGTGTATATGTGTGTATATGTGTGTATATGTGTGTATATGTGTGTGTGTCTGTATGTGTGCTTGTGTGTGTGTGTGTGTGTGTGTGTGTGTGTGTGTGTGTGTGATTGTGCCTGTGTGTGTCGTAGTTGAAATAGAACTCACTGAACTCAACTATGTCCTTCATCTTCTCCCAGACTCTGAACCTCAGGTTGCCCAGGTGCTTTGCCACATCAATCAGAGCTCCTGTAACTTCTTGTGGTTTTTGCAGTGTGTGTGCAGAACTAGAAAACAGACTGGAGTTAGTTCTAGTTGTAGTGTGGGTTTAGGCAAAGAAAGGGTAAATTGAAATCTCTCACCTTTCCATGGAAGCCTTGAAGTTCTGGAAAACAGCAAACAGCACAGATTTAAGTTCAGTTAATTTCAATATACTGTGTCTTACTTCTTGTACATGCAAACGGACAGTAATGATGAATTATATAAACAAAAGATCAAAAGAAATACATAACAAAACTGAAACTGTCTAACATTTCACCCTTTTTACAACTGAACTGAAACCACATGTCCATACCTGTAAGAAGATTATGTCTTCAGCAACCATCTGCTTCTCAATGTCTGTTATTGTATCTAAAAGAGTGGACATCTCCTTGCTCAATTCTTCAATCTTCTCTTTCATAATGGAAGTCTTCTGCTTCTCTTCCTCCTTCAGTGCTCTTATTCTGGCCTCCTCTTCATCTTTCAGAAACTGATGAAGCTTCTCAAACTCCTCCTTGATCTGCTTCTCTGACTGATGGGCCTGGACCTTGAATAACACACATCAAAGGGACGACAGTCTTACAAGTTACCTACTCAAAACAACGTTAATTTATCAAATATTAATATTATCAAAGGAATCATGTGTATCACTGTTGCCAGCATGAGCAGTTTATCCAAGGGCTGAACTACCATGTGGTGAAATCATTGTTCTAATTTTCTTAATGATATTAATAATATAAATATCAGTTGGTGAGCTTGTAATATCTGTATCAAATTGCTCAGGTGAGATGCTTGATGTAACTTCATGTGTAGTTGTACACAGCTGAATAGCTACACAATACAAGTTGTTTACGTATCATATCATATAGGTAATATAACATAATGTCAGAAACAGTGTCATGAAGTCAATGGTCTCTTTCCAAAACAGGCTCTTCTGGTAAATCTCACCTTAATGTGCCTGGCTGTTTGGTCACATGTTTTTTTAACTCGTTCAAATTCTGTTCGTTTTTCTTGCAAGGGCTTCAGTTCAGCATTGAGTTACATTTACATTTACATTTACATTTAGTCATTTAGCAGACGCTTTTGTCCAAAGCGACGTACAAGGGAGAACAATCAAGCTAAGAGCATTAAAAAAACCTGGTGTAACCATAAATATTGCTTATAAAACGACATAGAAAGAATAAAAAAAAGAAGTGCGGGCCTGTTGCTGCTTAAGTGCAGGTTGAGCCAAGGTGCCAGTTTAGGAAGAGAGGTGCTCTTTGAAGAGTTGGGTCTTCAAGAGTTTCTTAAAGGTAGGGAGGGACGCTCCTGCTCTGGTAGTGCTAGGCAGGTCGTTCCACCAACGTGGAACTACAACTGAGAATAGTCTGGATTGCCTTGCTTGCACTGGGGGCAGTGCCAGACGACGCTCACTGGATGAGCGCAGCGTCCTGGGTGTGACATTTGCCCTTACAAGAGCATTTAGGTAGGTGGGAGCAGACCCAGTAAGCACTTTGTAGGCAAGCATAAGTGACTTGAATTTGATGCGAGCAGCTACTGGCAGCCAGTGGAGCTCAGTGAGTAGCAGGGTGACATGTGCCCTCTTTGGTTGGTTGAACACCAGGCGCGCCGCTGCGTTCTGGATCATCTGTAGTGGTTTTACCACGCATGCCGGCAGGCCCGTTAGGAGGGCGTTGCAGTAGTCGAGGCGGGAACCCACCAAGGTTTGCACCAGGAGCTGGGTGGCATACTGGGTTAGGTACGGCCTGATTTTGCGGATGTTGTAAAGCGCAAAGCGGCATGACCTCGCGACAGAGGCAATGTGGGCTGTGAAGGTTAGTTGGTCGTCAATAATGACCCCGAGGTTTCTTGCTGTTTTGGATGGAGCCAGAGATAAAGAGTCAGTCTTGATGTTGATGTTGTGGTGGATGAACTGTTTGGCTGGGAAGACCATCAGTTCTGTTTTGGCCAGGTTCAGCTGGAGGTGGTGGTTTTTCATCCATGTGGATATATCAGCAAGACAGTCTGAGATCCGTGCCGAAATAGTGTTGTCCTCAGGAGGGAAGGACAGAACCAGTTGAGTATCATCGGCATAACAGTGGTAGGAAAAACCATGCGAGCGGATGATGGGGCCCAGCGAGGTGGTGTAGATGGCAAAGAGAAGTGGTCCCATTACAGACCCCTGGGGCACCCCAGTGGTGAGGTGGTGGGGTACAGATAGATGACCTTGCCATGACACCTTGAATGAGCGCCCAGAGAGGTACGATTCAAACCAGGAGTGCGCCTTGCCTGAGATGCCCATACTTGATAGTATGGACAGAAGAATGCGGTGGTTGACTGTATCAAACGCAGCTGATAGGTCAAGCAGGACAAGAACTGAGGATTGAGCTGCTGCTCTAGCTGTTTTTAAAGCCTCTGTCACAGATAGCAGGGCTGTTTCGGTGGAGTGACCGCTTTTGAATCCAGACTGGTTTGGATCGAGGAGATTGTTTGTTGACAGGAACTCTGTGACCTGTTTGGAGGCTGCCCTCTCAAGTGTTTTAGATAGGAGAGTGAGAAGTGAGACCGGTCGGTAGTTTTCCACCTGAGTGGGATCGAGAGACGGCTTTTTGAGCAGCGGCGTCACCCGAGCCACCTTGAATGAAGAAGGAAATGTTGCAGAATTAAAAGAGGCATTAATCACCTGTGTTATTGCCGGTAGGACGGCAGGGGAAATGGCTTGAAGGATGTTGGATGGGATAGGGTCCAGCGGGCATGTAGTTGGACGGCTACCTGCTAGGATTTTGGAGACCTCACTCTCAGTGAGGGGGGTGAAGGAGGGAAAAAATGAGTTATTGATGGTAGCGCCCTTAGGGGGGGAAGACAGTTGGTCGAATTGTTTCCCAATGGCTGCCACTTTCTCTGTGAAGAAGGAAGCAAAGTTATCGGCTGTGAGGGTAGTAGCTGGGGGAGGAGGAGGAGGGTAGAGCAGAGTTTTGAAGGTGGAAAATAGTTTCCGAGCATCGGTTGCACTGTTGATTTTGTCATTGAAAAAAGTTTTCTTAGCAGCAGTGATGCTGGTTGAGAAGGAGGCCAGCAGTGTCTGGTAGCTTGCAAGATCGTCCTGTGCTGCAGATTTGTGCCACTTTCTCTCAGCCGCTCTGAGATTGGAGCGCTGCGTTCGGAGGGTATCACTCAGCCATGAATGAGACTGGGTAGCTCGCGCAGGTCTGGTAGAAAGTGGACACAAACTGTCCAAGCATGAGCTTAGAGTGGAGCAGAGAGATTCTGTGGCGTCATTGACACCTAGTGAGGAGAAGGTGGATAAAGGTGGAAGAGTAGAGGAAACCAGGGAGGAAAAGTGAGTGGGGGAGAGTTTGCGGAGGTTGCGCCGGAACGAGACCATAGGAGGAGGGACAGAGGGTTGCTCAATGAGTCGAACATCAAAGCGAATGAAGAAGTGGTCTGAGAGATGGAGAGGGGTTACAGTTAGGTTTTCCGTGGTGCAGTTCCGAGCAAGGATGAGGTCGAGCTCTTTCCCTGCTTTGTGAGTTGGGGGAGTGGGTACCTGTTGTAGGTCGAACGAGTGGACCAGGGTCCGGAAGTCAGCCGAGTTGGGGTTGTCTAGGTGGATGTTCATGTCGCCAAGGATGAGTATTGGACACTCATGGTCAGGGATGGCTGACAGCAGGGTGTCCAGCTCATGGACGAAATCGCCCAGTTGTCCTGGTGGCCGGTAGATAACAATCACATATGTTTTAACAGGAGCAGTTACCATAATTGCATGATATTCAAACGAGGCATACCTGTTTGAAGACAGCAGTGGAGTAAATTTCCAGTTTTCCGAGATCAACAGCCCCGTCCCACCTCCACGACCAGATGGCCGAGATGTATGGGAGAAGGCGTAGTTAGTGGAGAGTGCTGCCGGGACAGCAGTGTCTTCAGGTTTGATCCAAGTCTCAGTGAGAGCTAAGAGCCCTAGTGAGAGGTGATTGGCATAACCTGAAATGAAGTTGGCTTTGTTGCCTGCAGACTGGCAGTTCCACAGGCCAACAGAGAAGGAGGTTACAGCAGATGAGGTTTGTTGAAATGAGCGGAGGTTACCCAGGTTGCGCTGCCTTCTGGTGCGCTGGGATCTCTTGTGACAGCGAGTGACAACAGAGATACTGCTGTGACACATGACTAGAAAGACAAATTTTTGTATTGGTTTGAAGGTTTACCTTGTTCGTGTCCTTGCTTCGGTGGACTTGCACAGGTAGACTTGTATGTCTTTACCCGAAAATGTCTTCACACGAAAAGGGCTCAACACGAGGGCTGACACTTACGCTGACGCTTCAGTATCAGTCCTATTGAAATAGCAGATTCACTGATTGCGTCCGGCTGAAGACCCGCCCAGCAGTTGCAGAGACAAAGGAGCCTAATTACCTTCAGGTGTGTCCTAGCAATTCAGAAAGTGACTGAGTGAAACTAGATTGATTGCCCTCAGGAAGTTGCCTGATTGCCTATCCAATGAGTATTCAAGCAGTATTCACAGTAGTATTAGTTTTAAAATAGTAAAAACCAAGCCAGTACATACAGATACACACAGCAGCAGTCAAGAGGCACTCAGCTTGTTCTTGTTCCTAAAATGAACAAATACATAATACACTATGATTATCTATACTCATTTTCTGTTGTTGTGGATACTCATTCAGTAACAGCAGAGATAAAGAAGGCAAAGAATGCCCATTGCATAGTCATAAATAACATTTCCACCTATAAGAAAATAATAGAAACTCACTTTATAATCCAGCGCAGCTTCATCTATGGGAAGGAACTGGTGTCCTGAGTGTTTCCTGGAAGCCTGACACACCAGACATATGGGCTGTTTATCCTCCAGACAGAACAGCTTGGCTTTCTCACCGTGCAGACTGCAGAGCCCTCCAGCGCTCTTCTCCTTCAGGAAAGACTCACATAAATTCCTCAAAGACAAATTCAGTGGCGGATTGTCCAATGAAGATCGTCTTCTACAAACTGGACACTCTTTAGATGTCTTCTCTCTCCAGCACTTCTGAAGGCAGTCTTTGCAGAAGCTGTGACTGCACAAAAGAATGATGGGATCCTTGAAAATGTCATAGCAAATAGGACAGGTATAATCATCTTCAGGTAGAGAACGTTTAGATGCCATCCTCCTCTCACAGAAACAGTCACTTCGCTGGAAACTTTGAGTGTGTACACTTAACTTTCACTCTTATTCGTCAAAAATCACCTCAGTAAATCCCAGTTTATCGTCGGTAAAGTAAGAAAAGCCTATGCTTCTAGAAGGAAAAAAAAATATCGGCCTACTCGAAGTAACTATTCCAGAATGTTTGAAGCAGCGTTCACTTCTTCTTCTTCTTCATCTTCATCTTCTTCTTTCGGTTAATGGCGGGTTACACCTACAGGCGCATAGCGCCACCTACAGCAGCGTTAAAGTAGTTCCGTTTGTCACTACAACATGGTAGTCCAGTACACGATGGTAGTTGCGCATGCGTCACTTTTCGACACTGTCAACAGCTGAATACAATCGCTGATTAAGTTTGTTGAACTTCGCGAAAGACTTTATACAACTCTAAGTCCTTATGTTTGTATAATAAAGAAGTTAAAGATGTACTGGATATCCAGATATCTTTCGTTCTGCCTGTGAAACTATATTGGCTAGCAAATAAATGCTTTATTTGTTTTACCTACTGCTATATTTTCTCACTTCTTCATAATACAAACTATTTGCCTTTACCCTGACTCCGTCTTCACACTTTTAATAATTAAATATAACCACATTATTTCCATCTTAGTGAAGCAACAAAGCATTGGCCATGTTTGACTAGGTAATGAGATACTTCTTCACTGCTAAGGGCTCACCAGAGTCCAGTCCTGTTCTTCCAGTTATATACTTACAGTAGGTAGGGCTCTGGGTAAGGGGAGAGAAATCAAATCAGCTCAGACCAATCAGAAGTCTCTGAAGCTGATCGGACGAAAAATCAGGAAATGAACATTGACCCACGAGGCATTTCTCTTCATGTCTGCTATCCTGCCTCTTCAGTTCGACACTTTTAGTCAGGAGATCTATTTTAGTCTAGAATCATAGGCTTTTGTTACTGTACCGACGGTAAACTGGGATTTACCGAGGTGATTTTTGAGGAATAGAAAGTGAAAGTTAAGTGTACACACAAAGTTTCCAGAGAAGTGACTGTTTCTGTGAGAGGAGGATGGCAACTAAACGCTCTTTCCCTGAAGAGGATTATAACTGTCCTATTTGCTATGACATTTTCAAGGATCCCGTCCTTCTTTTGTGCAGTCACAGCTTCTGCAAAGACTGCCTTCAAAAGTTCTGGAGAGGGAAGACATTTAAAGAGTGTCCAGTCTGTAGAAGACGATCTCCATTGGACAATCCGCCACTGAATTTGTCTTTGAGGAATTTATGTGAGTCTTTCCTGAAGGAGAAGAGCGCTGGAGGGCTCTGCAGTCTGCACGGTGAGAAAGTCAAGCTGTTCTGTCTGGAGGATAAACAGCCTATATGTCTGGTGTGTCAGGCTTCCAGGAAACACTCAGGACACCAGTTCCTTCCCATAGATGAAGCTGCGCTGGATTATAAAGTGAGTTTCTATTATTTGCTTATGGGTGGAAATGTAATTTATGACTATGCAATGGGCAAACTTTGCCTTCTGTATCTGTGCTGTTACTGAATGAGTATCCACAACAACAGAAAATTAGTATGAATAATCATAGTGTATAATGTATTTGTTCATTTCAGGAACAACTCAATGCTGTACTGAAGCCCTTACAAGAGAAACTGAAAGAATTCGAACGAGTTAAAAAAACATGTGACCAAACAGCCAGGCACATTAAGGTGAGATTTACTAGAACAACCTGTTTCAGAAAGAGACCATTGACTTCATGACACTGTTTCTGGAATTGTGTAATATTACCTGTGTGGTATGATAAGTAAATAACTTGTATTGTGTAGCTATTCAGTTTCATTACAACTACAATTGAAGTCACATCAAGCATCTCACCTGAGCAATTTGATCCAGATATTAGGCTACAAGTACACACACTGATATTTATTTTATTAGTATCATAAAGAAAATTAGAGCAATGATTTCACCACATGATCGTTCAGCCCTTGGATGAACTGCTCATGCTGTTCACAGAAACAGACATGATTACTTTAACAATATTAATATTAGACATATTATTTTGGTTTTGGGGGGAAACATTTTATGAATGTAGTCCCTTTTGTGCGTGTTATTCAAGGTCCAGGCCCATCAGTCAGAGAATCAGATCAAGGAGGAGTTTGAGAAGCTTCATCAGTTTCTGAAAGATGAAGAGGAGGCCAGAATAAGAGCACTGAAGGAGGAAGAGAAGCAGAAGACTTCCATTATGAAAGAGAGGATTGAAAGATTGAGCAAGGAGATGTCCACTCTTTCAGATACAATAACAGCAATTGAGAAGCAGATGGTTGCTGAAGACATAATCTTCTTACAGGTATGGACATTTGGTTTCAGTTGTATAAATGGTGAGATATTTATGATATTAATACATATTTTCAGTTTTGCTATATATTTATTTTCATCTTTTGTTATATAATGTATCATTACTATCCATTGTGTGGACAAGAAGTAAGCCATCAAGTCAGACACAGAATATTGAAATTAACTGAACTGAAATCTGTGCTGTATGCTGTTTTCCAGAACTTCAAGGCTTCCATGGAAAGGTGAGAGATTTCAATGTACCCTTTCTTTGCCTGAACCCACACTAAAACTAGTGCTAACTCCAGTCTGTTTTCTAGTCCTGCACATAAACTGCAAAAACCACAGAGAGTTTCAGGAGCTCTGATTGATGTGGCAAAGCACCTGGGCAACCTGAGGTTCAGAGTCTGGGAGAAGATGAAGGACATAGTTCAGTTCAGTGAGTTCTATTTCACCTACGACACACACAGGCACAATCACACACAGACACACACACACACACACACACACACACACACACACAGGCATACACATACACACACATACTCACAGTGTAACATCAACTTAAAAAAAAAAAATACAAATATATACACACATATACACACACACACACACACACACACACACATGCATACACATACACAACACACACACAACACACACAGGCATACACACACACACACACACACACACACACACACACACACTCACAGTATAACATCAACTTAAAAAAAATGTTGCATCTAAATGACTCAGTAAGATCCAACCATCCAACAGTAAAAGAAGTCATACACCTGAGTCCATTTGCTCACCCTCTCCTCATCTCTCTGTTCAGCTCCTGTACTGTTGGACCCAAACACTGCAAGCCCATGGCTCAACGTTTCTGCGGATCTCACCAGCTTACAAGAGTCAAGTCTTACTCAGACACTCCCAATACAAGACATTCCTGATAATCCAGAAAGATTTAATGTCTATAGCGCTGTCCTGGGCTCTGAGGGCTTCAGCTCAGGGTCACACTACTGGGAAGTAGAAGTTGGACACAGTACAAACTGGTGTGTGGGTGTGACCCCAGAGTCCAACCAGGGGAGGAGGGACACCTTCTCATGGGAGAGTGTGTGGGGTGTGGGGTACGATGGGTCAGATTATGTAGAGTATGATGCCTTTGGATGGGATAAAATAGGACCTGTGTATGTATTGAAACAGAATCTCCACAAACTCAGAGTGCATCTGGATTTGGATAAAGGACAGGTGTCATTCTCTGATACTCTACAAAACAGAAACTTACGCACGTTCAGACTCACATTCATGGAGAAAGTCTTTCCTATCTACTACAGTCCCAGGTCACCACTGAGTATTTTACCCACAACGCCCATTGTGCTCTAGTGACTATTGGACAACGCAGACCACGTTGAGACTAACTCCAAAATATTAAGTGTTCCAGTGACACAATTCACTGTTCTATATCTAAATGTGTGTTTTTTTTTATAATATAAAATACGTATCCTCTGTGGTAGGTTCATACGGAACATGTGGCTGTTAAGTAGAAGTAATACACTTCCCTCCCAACACTAGCAGTAGGTGATATTTTCTGTTGGTGATTATGAGGTGAAACTTGAGTGGGCCTCAATATAACCAAAAACTTCCTTCTGTCCGCATATTTGAGTTGGTAAAAACCTTTGAATGGTTCATGAATCACCACCATAACTGTTGTTATTAATCACATGCTGTGCAGCAGGTGATTTTATTTTATTCTTCATGAACAAGAACCTGATTGTCCACATGTGAGGAACCAGAGACAGACTCACACACTCTGATGCTGCACTGATGAGGTCATCACTCATCACTCCAGTCCAGTTGAGTCCAGTTCTGTGTTTACCACGGCTCAGTAAAGGGAGAGACCTGTGAGTCTGGGAGCAGCTGGCCAACCTGAAGTTCAGAGTTCATATAATCATACACAACACACACATGCTATCTTGGACATAAACATGTACATAAGTACCGCCATTCAATCATTATTTTTAATTTTTTAAATGTCATTGCTGTGCATTGCTTTTGATACAAGGTTTGCTCCTGCAGGTACCATATCGAATTAATAAAAATGTTACGATTTGAAATGACTAATTTTCTTTCATCAAATCTTCAAATCTACCATAGAAAGGTGACCGTTTTTCTTTTCTCTCAGTTTAAAGCCAAACTAAAACTGGTGTTAACTAAAGTCTGTCAGCCTAAGGCTGGAACCCAGTGCACGCTGCAGAATCAGAAGAAAGTCTCGGTTCTGATTGTTTGGCAAAGAACCAAAGCACAATGTGCAGTGAATAATGGGTTTTGAATAGGGCTGTGAAATTATTTAAACATTTTATCAAATTATTCACAGGTTTCTGTGGATTAATCATGCTTAATCACATATTGTCGCTTTTCTCTGTATATTTTTTGAGAAAAAGATTAATGACAAAAGATGGATGTATATACTTCAAATGTATTCTTTTTTTTACAACAAAAACAATTGTGAAAAAACATTTATCAAATTAATTTTACATCAAAAACAATGGTGTTGCAACTCAGCAGTTCTTTATCAGTTATCTATGCTATTCCATATGTAACATTAATATACCGAAAATGATGATCGTGATGTAATGCAATCCTTAATGTCCCTCGGGATTAATAAAGTATCCATCTATTTATCATGATATGGCTTTTGTATCAAATCACCAGGTTATTGCTCAGGTTGTGCCTTATGCATACTTGGGATACTCAGGAGTAGGTTGCCCATTCACAAAATGCTATAAGATCAAAATAAAAAAAGTTCATAATTGGCTTTTTGGGACGTTTTGTTCAAGGTTGATACAGTATGTTAAGCTCCTTGCAAATCTGCAAAGCCTGTGGTGAAAACAGAGGAAATGGACCAACGTGTCAAAGCTGGAACTACAGGCCTGCTTTGACTGCACTGACTGGGGTGTTTTTGAGGCCGCAGCTACATCACTGGACACTGTGACGTCATACATCAGTTTTTGAGAAGGCATGTTTGTACCCACCAAAACGTACTGCATCTTTAATAACAATAAACCATGGTTCACAGCCAAGCTCAAGCAGCCTCCTCAAGCCAAAGAGGATGAGTGGAGACAGGATCCTGTACAACCAGGCCAGAAACACACACACACACACACACAACCAGGCTAGAAACACACTACTGTCTAAGGAGATCAGAGTAGCAAAGAGAAACTACTCTGAAAAGCTGAAAAACAGGCTGTAGCTAACTCTGGTTTTGTGTGGAGAGGCCTGCAGGACATCACCAACTCTAGGAAAACCAAAACCTCCCCCCGGTCCAAGGAGAACCCTCAACTGGCTGACGATCGGAATGTGTATTACTGCAGGGTTGATCACCCCACATTCACACCCATCACCCGCTCCAACTCAGACTTCACACAATCATCGGCACCCACTGTTATCATCTGACCCCTCCCCCCCATGCATTGACTATATATACAGTATATATATATCACTTCTACCTCAATTGCTGCTGGTCCCAATTCTGTTTATATTACAATTCTTCTGTGTCATATTCTACTTCTTACTGTACATATATATAGCTAGCTGCAAAAAGCTTCATTTACTTTGGAGCAGACATTTGTGTGTTTGTTGATCTTTGATACATTGAGTTGGGAGCGGGGTCTCCCACACTGTTAAATCCACAGCCAGCACCTTTCCTCCTTTGTTAAGGGCTTTAGAAATGTGGTAAACAAAACAACTTGTCCTTCTAAAATCTCAGGTTACCTTGTGTCAGATCTACAAGTCCCGTAGGAACACCGTTTCACTGTGCTGCTCAGACCTCAGAGTTGTCGGACCCTTTTCTCTTAGTAGCGGTTGCTAAGGTAGGATTGGACAAGGGCCGCTCTAGGGAGGAGTTTCACGAACGGTCAATTGTGGGTTTATTGGAAGTTCATTCTGCACATGCGTTAAATGGGTTAAAAAAATGGCGAATTAATCCATAATTTATTTAACTCATTTCTAAAGCCCTAAACAAAGGAGGTAAAGAATCAAAGCAATAATTTCATCACTGCATAAGTTAAAGCTAAGCAGCTGTATGGGATTTAATTATTGATCTGAACGAGGTGTTTTGAATTGCTATCAAAATAAGGTTTATAAGGTCTATGTGGGAGGTTCTGTGCTAGGTCTCAGCTCTTTGTGTGTGTGTGTGTGTGTGTGTGTGTGTGTGTGTGTGTGTGTGTGAGCTCTTTGAGTGTGTGTGTGAGAATGGGCAACCTACTCCTGAGTATCCCAAGTATGCATAAGGCACAGCCTGAGAGCAATAGCCTGGTGATTTGATACAAAAGCCATATCATTATAAATTACATTTACATTTACATTACATAAATAGATGGATACTTTATTAATCCCGAGGGAAATTAAGGATTTCATTACATCAGGATTATTTTGTTGTAAAAAAAAAGAATACATTTGAAGTGTATATATCCATCTTTTGCCATAGATCTTTTTTTCAGAAAAATATAGAGAAAAGTGGTAATATGTGATTGAGCATGATTAATCCACAGAAACCTGTGAATAATTTGATAAAATGTTTAAATCATTTCACAGCCCTAGTCAAAACCTGTTATCCACTGCAAGCACATTGTGCTTTGGTTCTTTCCCAAACAATCAGAACCGAGACTTTCTTCTGATTCTGCAGTGAGCACTGGGTTCCAGCCTTAGGCTGACAGACTTTAGTTAACACCAGTTTTAGTTTGGCTTTAAACTGAGAGAAAAGAAAACCGGTCACCTTCCTATGTAGATTTGAAGTTTTGATGAAAGAAAATTAGCCATAACAATTGAAGTCATTTCAAAACGTAACATTTTTATTAATTTCGATATGGTATCTGCATTGAGCAAACCTTGTATCAAAAGCAATGCACAGCAATGACAATTAAAATATGTAAAATAATGATTGAATGGCGGTACTAATGTACATGTTGATGTCCAAGTTAGCATGTGTGTGTTGTGTATGATTAAATGAACTCTGAACTTCAGATTTCCCAGCTGCTCCCAGACTCACAGGTCTCTCCCTTTACTGAGCCGTGGTAAACACAGAACTGGACTCAACTGGACTGGAGTGATGAGTGATGACCTCATCAGTGCAGCATCAGAGTGTGTGAGTCTGTCTCTGGTTCCTCACATGTGGACAATCAGGTTCTTGTTCATGAAGAATAAAAGAAAATCACCTGCTGCACAGCAGGACAATGTTCAAAAGTAACTGATGGAGTAACGGTGATCAATAACAGTAACTGTGATCAATACCAATCAACATAAACTGGGGACACTGCTGAGAGGGAAGATGACAAAGTAACGCGAAAATGTCATAAATGATTATAAAACAATACCACACAAACAATTGAGGCCTACTCAAGTTTAACCTCATAATCACCAGCAGCAAATATCACCTACTGCTAGTGTTGGGAGGGAAGTGTAGTAATTCAACTTAACAGCTACATGTTCCATATGAAACTACCACAGAGGATACATATTTTATATTGGAAAAGCACAGATTTAGATAAAGACCAATTAATTGTGTTGATGGATTGTTTTTTTTACTCAATGGAACACTTAAGATTTTGGAGTTAGTCTCAACATAGTCTGCGTTGTTCAATGGTCACCGAGGGCTTCAGGGGGATAAATACTCAATGGTGACAGGGGGCTGCAGAAGAAGGGAAGGACTTTCTCAGTGAATGTGTGTTTGAAAGTGTGTAAGTGTGTATTTTCTAGAGGATCAGAGAATGACAGCTGTCCTTTATCCAAATCCAAATGCACTCTGAGTGTGTGGAGGCTCTGTTCCAATACATGCACAGGTCCTGTATAATCAAATCTATCATACTCATCATACTCCACACGCCACACTCTGTCCCATGAGAAGGTGTCCCTCTTCCTCTGGTTGGACTCTGTGGTCACACCCACACGCCATTGTGTACTGAATCCAACTTCAACATCCCAGCAGTGTGACCCTGAGTTGAAGCCCTCAGAGCCCAGGACACACTCAAGGACATTACATCTTTCTGGATTGTCAGGGAGTGTCTGGCTAGGATATGACGATTCAAAACTGGTCAGATCCTCAGAAATGATGAGCGATTGTTCAGCAGTGTTTGGGTCCAACAGTACAGGAGCTGAACAGAGAGATGAGGAGAGGGTGAGCAAATGGACTCAGGTGGTATGACTTGTTTTACTGTTAGCTGATTGGCTCTTAATGCATCATTTAGCTGTAAATTGATTTTAAGTTGAAGTTATACTGTGTGTGTGTGTGTGTGTGTGTGTGTGTGTGTGTGTGTGTGTGTGTGTGTGTGTGTGTCGTAGGTGAAATAGAACTCACTGAATTGAACTATGTCCTTCATCTTCTCCCAGACTCTGAACCTCAGGTTGCCCAGGTGCTTTGCCACATCAATCAGAGCTCCTGAAACTCCTGAAACTCCCTGTGGTTTTTGTAGTGTGTGTGCAGGACTATGAAAACAGACTGGAGTTAGCACTAGTTTTAGTGTGGGTTCAGGCAAGGAAAGGGTAAATTGAAATCTCTCACCTTTCCATGGAAGCCTTGAAGTTCTGGAAAAAAGCAAACAGCACAGATTTCAGTTAAGTTAATTTCAATATACTGTGTCTGACTTGATGGCTTACTTCTTGTACAAGCAATGGACAGTAATGATGAATGATATGAACAAAAGATCAAAAGAAATACATAACAAAACTGAAACTGTCTAACATTTCGCCATTTTTCAAACTGAGCTGAAACCACATGTCCATACCTGTAAGACGATTATGTCTTCAGCAACCATCTGCTTCTCAATGGCTGTTATTGTATCTGAAATAGAGGACATCTCCTTGCTCATTTCTTCAATCTTTTCTTTCATAATGGAAGTCTTCTGCTTCTCTTCCTCCTTCAGTGCTCTTATTCTGGCCTCCTCTTCATCTTTCAGAAACTGATGAAGCTTCTCAAACTCCTCCTTGATCTGCTTCTCTGACTGATGGGCCTGGACCTTGAATATCACACATCAAAGGGACATCAGTCATACAAGTTACCTACTCAAAACAACGTTAATTTATCAAATATTAATATTATCAAAGGAATCATGTGTATCACTGTTGCCAGCATGAGCAGTTTATCCCAGGGCTGAACTACCATGTTGTGAAATCATTGCTCTAATTTTCTTAATGATATTAATAAAATAAATATCAGTTTGTGAGCTTGTAATATCTGTATCAAATTGCTCGGGTGAGATGCTTGATGTTACTTCAATTGTAGTTGCAATGAAACTGAATAGCTACACAATACAAGTTGTTTACGTATCATATCCAGTGTTCACGTTAGCCGGCTATGGCCGGACATTGGCCGATTGAACGCAAGAATGGCCGGTATAATAAGATGTAAACGGCCCAAATGTCCGATAGAAAATATGTATGTAGGCTATGATTAATCGGTAACATATGAAAACAACAAAACAACTGTAACATAAACCTGAATATAATCAGCCTGCTATGTAATTAAAAAAAAGTTCTAAAGCAGATTTGGATTGCATTCGGAACATGCGCTGGTCGAGGTTCCGCAACACACGCAGGCTGGTTTCCCCGCTAAAAACTGTTCACTAAAATAAACAAAATATCAAAAAGGCTAAGCAGACGTCTCTCGGTCAGTTCTTCAAAAAGACAACTGATAGCCTTGATAGGCCTAATGATTCGTCAAGAAATTATTCGACTCCAAGTACAGCATCCGAGGTCCCGACGGATTTAGGAAATGCGCCTGCCAAAAAACTTAAAAGGAGTTTTAAAGCTGAATGGCTCGAGCAATTCCGTTGGCTAAGTTCGGAAAAGGTGGATGGTCGAGACACAATGTTCTGTAGAATTTGTGAGAGAGCAGGCAAGTTAAATGGCTTTACGAAAGGCTCCATGAATTTAAAAAGATCTGCCTTAGTTGACCATAGCGAGTCGTCTGACCACAGAGCCGCTATGTCCCTAACACCGCAGCAAAGTGCAATGAGAGTGCACTGCGATAACGCCACTAAATCTAAAAGAGATGCACTCGTGGCACAAATGAAAGTGGTGTATCATATGGCTAAACGTGACATCCCAAGGAATCAGTTTTGCGGATTGACAGAATTACTTGAGTGTTTGGAAGCTCCTGATTTTTAAAACATTTGTGTCGTTTCTCATTTGGAGTTTTGGTGGTTATTTAATTAGGCTATTAGTGAATAACGTCCGGTAGACATTCCAAATGGCCGATATTCTGGAATAGCGTCGGACATTTGTCCGGCCAAGAAAAAGTCTAGCGTGAACCCTGATCATATCATACAGGTAATATTACACAATGTCAGAAACAGTGTCATGAAGTCAATGGTCTCTTTCCAAAACAGGTTCTTCTGGTAAATCTCACCTTAATATGACTGGCTGTTTGGTCATATGTTTTTTTGACTCGTTCAAATTCTTTCAGTTTCTCTTGCAAGGGCTTCAGTACAGCATTGAGTTGTTCCTAAAATGAACAAATACATAATACACTATGATTATTGATTACCTAAGGATCATTGGTGCCAACCTGCCCGTCATCAAAGACCTGTTCACATCCAGGCTTCCAGGCGGGCATGAAAAATAACTGCAGACCCCTCCCACCCTGGACACAAGTTTCAACTCCTCCCCTCTGGTAGGCGCTACAGATCTCTGTTCGCCAAGACCTCCACAAACAAGAACAGTTTCTTCCCTCTTGCTGTCTCTCTCCTGAACAGTTAACCCTCTGTGGGACAATAAAAATAACCAATGTAGAATTACCCCCGCAACCATATCAATTTTTTTCACCCTTCCTGTATAACCCAATACCATGTAGTATTTATTTATGGCTGCTCTTCCTGGACTCTCCACTTTGCACTATTGTTTATCCATTGCACTGTTGTATTGTATTGTTTTGCACTGTTGTACTGATTTGCACTGTTGCATTGTTTTGTGTTTGATGTATATATGTGTAATATGTGTAAGCACACTGAGAGCCACTGCACCAAGACAAATTCCTTGTTTGTGCAAACTAACTTGGCCAATAAAAGCTGATTCTGATTCTGATTATCTATAGGCTACTCATTTTCTGTTGTTGTGGATACTCCTTCAGTAACAGCACAGATACAGAAGGCAAAGAATGCCCATTGCATAGTCATAAAGAACATTTCCACCTATAAGAAAATAATAGAAACTCACTTTAGAATCCAGCGCAGCTTCATCTATGGGAAGGAATTGGTGTCCTGAGTGTTTCCTTGAAGCCTGACACACTACACATATGGGCTGTTTATCCTCAAGACAGAACAGCTTGACTTTCTCTCCGTGCAGACTGCAGAGCCCTCCAACGCTCTTCTCCTTCAGGAAAGACTCACATACATTCCTCAACGACAAATTCAGTGGCGGATTGTCCAATGAAGATTGTCTTCTACAAACTGGACACTCTTTAGATGTCTTCTCTCTCCAGCACTTCTGAAGGCAGTCTTTGCAGAAGCTGTGACTGCACAAAAGAATAATGGGATCCTTGAAAATGTCACAGCAAATAGGACAGGTATAATCCTCTTCAGGGAAAGAGCGTTTAGATGCCATCCTCCTCTCACAGTAACAGTCACTTCGCTGGACACTTTGAGTGTGTACACTTAACTTTCACTTTCTATTCGTCAAAAATCACCTCAGTAAATCCCAGTCTATCGTCGGTAAAGTAAGAATAGCCCATGCTTCTGCATGAAAATAGATGATCGGCCAACTGGAAGTAATTATTCCAAAATGTTTGAAGCAGCGTTCACTTCTTTTTCTTCTTCTTCTTCTTCTTCTTCTGGTTTGTGTTAATGACGGGTCACACGCGCATACCGCCACCTACAGCAGGGTTTGTCAATGCCCTATCGTAGTAGTTGTTGTTGCTTGCAGAACGGAACTACTTCAGTGAACGTCGACGCGGTTTCAAACATTGTAGCTTCCAGTAGGCCAATCGTTTTGGCCGGTGTACCCTTCGTCTACCGACAGATTCTTCCATCTTCCCGAATCATCAAAGCATTGGCCATGTTTGACTAGGTAATTAGATACTTCTGAAACTGATTAGGGCTCAGCAGACTCCAGTCCATTTCTTCCGGTTACAGTGGGTAGATAAGGGGAGAGAAATAAAAGCAGCTCAGACCAATCAGAAGTCTCTGAAGCTGATCGGTTGAAAAATCAAGAAAAGAAATCGACCCACGAGGCATTTCACTTCATATACGCTATTCTGCCTCTTCAGTTCGACACTTTTAGTCAGTACATCTATTTTCACCTAGAAGCGTAGGCTATTTTTACTTTACCGACGACAAACTGGGATTACTGAGGTGATTTTTGACGAATAGAAAGGGAAAGTTAAGTGTACACTCAAAGTTTCCAGCGAAGTGATTGTTACTGTGAGAGGAGGATGGCATCTAAACGCTCTTTCCCTGAAGAGGATTATACCTGCCCTATTTGCTGTGACATTTTCAAGGATCCCGTACTTACTTGGTGCAGTCACAGCTTCTGCAAAGACTGCCTTAAAAGTTGCTGGAGAGATAAGACATTGAAAGAGTGTCCCGTTTGTAGAAGACGATCTCTATCGGACAATCCGCCACTGAATTTGTCTTTGAGGAATTTATGTGAGTCTTTCCAGAAGGAGAAGAGCGCTGGAGTCTGCAGTCTGCACGGTGAGGAAGCCAAGCTGTTCTGTCTGGAGGATAAACAGCCCATATGTCTGGTGTGTCAGGCTTCCAGGAAACACTCAGGACACCAGTTCCTTCCCATAGATGAAGCCGCGCTGGATTCTAAAGTAAGTTTCTATTATTTGCTTATTGGTGGAAATGTACTTTGCCTTCTGTATCTGTGCTGTTACTGAATGAGTATCCACAACATCAGAAAATAAGGATAGATAATCATAGTATATGATGTATTTGTTCATTTTAGGAACAACTCAATGCTGTCCTGAAGCCTTTGCAAGAGAAACTGAAAGAATTCGAACGAGTTAAAAAAACATGTGACCAAACAGCCAGGCACATTAAGGTGAGATTTACCAGAAGAACCTGTTTTGGAAAGAGACCATTGACTTTTTGACACTGTTTCTGCAATTGTGTAATATTACCTATATGATATGATACGTAAACAACTTGTATTGTGTAGCTATTCAGTTTCATTACAACTACAATTGAAGTCACATCAAGCATCTCACCCGAGTAATTTGATCCAGATATTACAAGTACACACACTGATATTTATTTTATTAGTATCATTAAGAAAATTAGAGCAATGATTTCACCACATGATAGTTCAGCCTTTGGATAAACTAATCATGCTGTTCACAGAAATACACCTGATTACTTTACCAATATTAATATTAGACATATTATATTTGTTTTTGGTAAAAAAAAATATGACTGTAGACCCTTTGATGTGTGTTTTTCAAGGTCCAGGCCCGTCAGTCAGAACAGCAGATCAAGGAGGAGTTTGAGATGCTTCATGGGTTCCTGATAGGTGAAGAGCAGGCCAGAATAAGCGCACTGAAGGACGAAGAGGAAGAGAAGTCTTCCATTATGAAAGAGAAGATTGAAAGATTGAGCATGGAGATGTCCTCTATTTCAGATACAATATCAGCCATTAAAAAGCAGATGGTTGCTGAAGACATAATCGTCTTACAGGTATGGACATGTGGTTTCAGTTCAGTTGTAAAAATGGTTAGATATTAAATATTTTCAGTTTTGTTATCTATTTCTTTTCATCTTTTGTTATATAATTCATCATTACTGTCCGTTTGCGTGTACAAGAAGTAAGACACCGTATATTGAAATTAACTGAACTGAAATCTGTTCTGTTTGCTGTTTTCCAGAACTTCAAGGCTTCCATGGAAAGGTGAGAGATTTCAATTGACCCTTTCTTTGCCTGAACCGACGCTAAAACTAGTGCTAACTCCAGTCTGTTTTCTAGTCCTGCACACAAACTGCAAAAACCACAGAGAGTTTCAGGAGCTCTGATTGATGTGGCAAAGCACCTGGGCAACCTTACGTTCAGAGTCTGGGAGAAGATGAAGGACGACATAATTCAGTTCAGTGAGTTCTATTTCACCTACGACACACACACACACACACACATATACACACATATATACACACACACACACACACACAAATATATACACACACACAAATATACACACACATATACACACACACACATACATACATACATACACACACACACACACACACACACACATACACACAAACACACATACACACACACACACACACACACACACATACATATGCACACACACACACACACACACAGACACACAACACACACACTCACAGTATAACATCAACTTAAAAAAAATAACATTGCAGCTAAATGATGCAGTAAGATCCAACCATCCAACAGTAAAAGAAGTCATACCACCTGAGTCCATTTGCTCACCCTCTCCTCATCTCTCTGTTCAGCTCCTGTACTGTTGGACCCAAACACTGCAAGCCCATGGCTCAACATTTCTGCGGATCTGACCAGCTTAGAAGAGCCAGGTTTGACACTACAAGACACTCCTGATAATCCAGAAAGATTTAAAAATATCTATAGCGCTGTCCTGGGCACTGAGGGCTTCAGCTCAAGGTCACACTGGTGGGATGTAGAACTTGGAGGCAGTACAAACTGGTGTGTGGGTGTGACCCCAGAGTCCAACCAGGGGAGGAGGGACACCTTCTCATGGGAGAGAGTGTGGGGTGTGGGGTACGATGGGTCAGATTATGTAGAGAATGATCCCTTTGGATGGGATAAAATAGGACCTGTGTCTGTATTGAAACAGAATCTCTGCACAGTCAGAGTGCATCTGGATTTGGATGAAGGACTGGTGTCATTCTCTGATCCTCTATACCAGACACACTTACACACGTTCAGACTCACATTCAAGGAGAAAGTCTTTCCTATCTACTACAGTCCCAGGTCACCACTGAGTATTTTACCCACAACGCCCATTGTGCTCTAGTGACTATTGGACAACGCAGACTACACTGACACTCACTCTAGTAACCATTGGACAACGCAGACTACACTGACACTCACTCTAGTGACTATTGGACAACGCAGACTACACTGACACTAACTCTAGTGACCATTGGACAACGCAGACTACACTGAGACTAACTCTAGTGACCATTGGATAACACACACTACACTGAGACTAACTCTAGTGACCATTGGATAACACACACTACACTGAGACTAACTCTAGTGACCATTGGATAACGCAGACTACACTGAGACTAACTCTAGTGACCATTGGATAACACACACTACACTGAGACTAACTAGTGACCATTGGATAACACACACTACACTGAGACTAACTAGTGACCATTGGATAACACACACTACACTGAGACTAACTCTAGTGACCATTGGATAACACACACTACACTGAGACTAACTAGTGACCATTGGATAACACACACTACACTGAGACTAACTCTAGTGACCATTGGACAACGCACACTCACTCTACTGACCATTGGACAACGCAGACTACACTGACACTCACTCTAGTGACCATTGTGCAACGCAGACTACACTGACACTCACTCTAGTGACCATTGGACAACGCACACTCACTCTAGTGACCATTGGACAACGCAGACTACACTGACACTCACTCTAGTGACCATTGGACAACGCAGACTACACTGACACTCACTGACCATTGGACAACGCAGACTACACTGACACTCACTCTAGTGACCATTGGACAACGCAGACTACACTGACACTCACTGACCATTGGACAACGCAGACTACACTGACACTCACTCTACTGACCATTGGACAACGCAGACTACACTGACACTCACTCACTCTAGTGACCATTGGACAACGCAGACTACACTGACACTCACTCACTCTAGTGACCATTGGACAACGCAGACTACACTTGACACTCACTCTACTGACCATTGTGCAACGCAGACTACGTTGAGACTAACTCCAAAATATTAAGTGTTCCAGTGACACAATTCACTGTTCTATATCTAAATGTGTGTTTTTTTTATAATATAAAATATGTATCCTCTGTGGTAGTTTCATATGGAACCTGTAGCTGTTAAGTAGAAGTAACACACTCCCCTCCCAACACTAGCAGTAGGTGATATTTGCTGCTGGTGATTATGAGGGTAAACTTGAGTAGGCCTCAATTGTTGATATTGTTTTATATTCATTTTTGACATTTTCTCGTTTCTTCCTTCTGTCCGCATATTTGAGTTGGTAAAAACCTTTGAATGGTTCATGAATCACCACCATAGCTGTTGTTATTAATCACATGCTGTGCAGCAGGAGATTTTATTTTATTCTTCATGAACAAGAACCTGATTGTCCACATGTGAGGAACCAGAGACAGACTCACACACTCTGATGCTGCACTGATGAGGTCATCACTCATCACTCCAGTCCAGTTGAGTCCAGTTCTGTGTTGACCACGGCTCAGTAAAGGGAGAGACCTGTGAGTCTGGGAGCAGCTGGCCAACCTGAAGTTCAGAGTTCATTTAATCATACACAACACACACATGCTAACTTGGATATCAAAATGTACATTAGTACCGCCATTCAATCATTATTTTACATTTTGTAATTGTCATTGCTGTGCATTGCTTTTGATACAAGGTTTGCTCAATGCAGATACCATATCGAAATTAATAAAAATGTTACGTTTTGAAATGACTAATTTTCTTTCATCAAAACTTCAAATCTACCATAGAAAGGTGACCGGTTTTCTTTTCTCTCTAGTTAACACCAGTTTTAGTTTGGCTTTAAACAAAGTCTGTCAGCATAAGACTGGATCCCAGTGCACGCTGCAGAACCCAGAGAGAGTTTTGGTTCTGATTGATGTGGTAAAGCACCAAAGCACAAGGTGCTTGCAGTGAATATCCGGTTTTCACCTGTAAATGGTTTATGAAAAAGAACACACTCCTTATATCTCTAACTCCAGCTTTGTGAAGAAAAATCACATTGACCATGTTTGACTAGATAATGACATACCACAGAGTCCAACCAGGGGAAGAGGGACACCTTCTCATGGGACAGAGTGTGGCGTGTGGAGTATGATGAGTATGATAGATTTGATTATACAGGACCTGTGCATGTATTGGAACAGAGCCTCGACACACTCAGAGTGCATCTGGATTTGGATAAAGGACAGCTGTCATTCTCCGATCCTGTAGAAAATACACACTTACACACTTTCAAACACACATTCACTGAGAAAGTCTTTCCCTTCTTCTGCAGCCCCCTGTCACCACTATATATTGAGTCCAGTTCTGGGTTTACCACGGCTCAGTAAAGGAAGAGACCTGTGAGTCTGGGAGCAGCTGGGCAACCTGAAGTTCAGAGTTCATTTAATCATACACAACACACACATGCTAACTTGGACATTAACATGTACATTAGTACCGCCATTCAATCATTATTTTACATTAGTTCATTTTTGATTGTCATTGCTGTGCATTGGTTGTGGTACAATGTTTTGCTCAATGCAGTTACCATATATTGAGATTAATAAAGTATTATGATTTGAAATTTGTTTTTAATTGAAAGGACATATTTTCTTTTTAATCAGAACTTAAAATCTACCATAGAAATGTGACAGAGTTTCTTTTCTCAGTTTAAAGCCAAACTTAAACAGTTGCTAACTAAAGTCTGTCAGCCTAAGGCTGGATCCCAGTGCACACTGCAGAATCCAGAGAGAGTTTCAGGCTTCTTATTGATGTGGCAAAGAACCAAAGCACAATGTGCTTGCAGTGGATATCAGGTTTTCACAGATAATAACATGTAAATGGTTTATGAAAAAGAACACACTCCCTATATCATCACAGTCCCTATATCAACGTGAAACATCACATTGACCATGTCTTACAAGATAATGACATACTTCCACACTGCTTCACTAAGCCCTCACCAGAGTCCAATCCAGTTCTTCCAGTTCTATACTTACCATGGGTTACTTGTGTGAATAACAGGTTTTGACTAGGGCTGTGAAATGATTAAAACATTTATCAAATTAATTTTACATCAAAAACAATGGTGTTGCAACTCAGCAGTTCTTTAGCAGTTATCTATGCTATTCCATATGGAACATTAATATACCGAAAATTATGATCCTGATGTAATGCAATCCTTAATTTCCCTCTGGATTAATAAAGTATCCATCTATTTATCATGATATGGCTTTTGTATCAAATCACCAGGCTATTGCTCTCAGGCTGTGCCTTATGCATACTTGGGATACTCAGGAGTAGGTTGCCCATTCACAAAATGCTATAAGATTAAAATAAAAAAAAAGTCAGGCTAGAAACACACTATTGTCTAAGGAGATCAGAGTAGCAAAGAGAAACTACTCTGAAAAGCTGAAAAACAGGCTGCAGCTAACGACTCTGGTTCAGTGTGGAGGGGCCTGCAGGACATCACCACCTATAGGAAAACCTCCCCCCGCTCCATGGAGAACCCTCAACTGGCTGACGATCGGAATGTGTATTACTGTAGGGTTGATCACCCCACATTCACATCCCTCACCCGCTCCAACTCAGACTTCACACAATCATCGGCACCCCCTGTTATCACCTCCCCCCTGACCCCCCCCCCCCCCCTCCCCCATGCATTGACTACAGTCGTATGCAAAAGTTTAGGCACCCCTCTAAGGCTGCATGATAATTTACTCTGTCTTCATTAAACTAGATCACAGTGGTAAAATACTCAGTTATCACTGAGTGCTGGGGTGTTTTCCAGACAAAGATAGATAGAAGATGGGAGGTTCTGTGCTAGGTCTCAGCTCTTTGTGTGTGTGTGTGTGTGTGTGTGTTTGTGTGTGTGTGTATGTGTTTGTGTGTGTGTTTGTGTGTGTGTGTGTGTGTGTGATTGTGATTGTGTGTGTGTGTGTGTGAGATATTCCGTTTGTTTTGGTTACATATAAAGATGTTCAGGAAGAGTTTAAGCCAGGCTAGAAGCAACCCCTCTACTGAGAAGGTGGTTTAGCATTGTCTGAGTGTGACGAGACCATGTGCTGCATTCACCCCCTCACATAATGTGTGTGTGTGTGTGTGTGTGTGTGTGTGTGTGTGTGTGTGTGTGTGTGTGTGTGTGTGTGTGTGTGTGTGTGTGTGTGTGTGTGTGTGTGTGTGTGTGTGTGTGTGTGTGTGTGTGTGTGTGTGTGTGTGTGTGTGTGTGTGTGTGTGTGTGTGTGTGTGTGCATTCACCCCCTCACATAATGTTGTCCCCCAACAGTCATTGCAAATACAATTCTACCCGGACAAGTCCCGTTTTCGAGACCTATTAAAATTAGTCTGGCAAGGATTCCAAAATTGCCCAGGGATTTTGCCTTACCAGAGTTCCTCTGTGTATTTTAAAAAGGGGTTATCACGTGCAAAACTTCGCTGCGGGGGGAGGGGTGGGGGTTATCCCCCAGGAATTACTCTCTGAAATGTTACCATTTATTGTCCCCCCCCACACCACAAAATGGGATCTCCACCCCTGGGTGCATTGTTATAAACCTGCATACTCACATACACACACACACACACACTCTCACACACACTTACATACACTCACACACATGCACACACACAAATGTGGTGAATTGTTATAAACCTGCAAAGCCACAAGATATTGACCAGGAGTCTTAAGACATGCAGCATCCATGTAAAGCAGGGATGGGCATCTGGTCCAAGATCACCCACTTGAGCAATATCTATCAGTTGCATCCATTATCATTGCATCATTAAAGGCCGATTCATGGTCAGAGGCGCAAGCGCAAGAGGCCCTTGCAAGCCCCTTGCGTGACTTTTCACGTCTTGCGTGCGTCAGGCGATTTTTCTAGACTTGCGCCATTTTTTACGCAAGCCTATCGTTCTGGTGGTGAATTGCTTGGCAACACCCGTAACCATTAAGACGCAACTCGTAAGCACGTAGCAATTCATGCTCCCTTAACTGAGTATATATCCGCCTTAAGGCAGAAATACACTGTCAAACCAGAGCGTTAGCTTGCTTTGTGGCTAACTTTGCAAGTCTTTGTGCATAAAATTAGCATGAAGTCTAAAGTGAATAAACAGTGATTTGCCAGAGGGGTGTGGGTTAACTCGCTATTCGCATAGGTATAATACACCTAAGGCTGGTGGGAATGGTTTTATTCACAAAAAATGTTGCATTTGTTGCAGTTTCCCATTAAAGTTGCCCTGATAACCTCACAATCCCTCTTTCCATTTCCAACGCAAACTATGGTGACTTACTGCAGCAAAAACAGTCATGAGATGATTGTTTCTCAGGTTTATTTAGGCTTAAAGGAGAAATGATGGGAGATATATATTACTTTAAGTCATTTAAGTAATGTTTAATCAATGCATTTCATGTGAAAATGATCACCCTACAACCATGAAGATACAGATCAGACTCCTCTGTCCTCTGCAGCAGCCAGCTGAGATTTGCCAAACTTGCAATGCGCCCTCTTGTGGACGAAACACAGCATGACAACATTGATAATAAAGCTGAATGATGAATCATCAGCTTTTCTTTACTTAATTAAAAAAATATATTGTCTATTATAAAAGCTGATAGATCCAATAGATCACAATAAGCTCATGATGTGGGCTGATCATGTCGGCACGCTGATTAAACGAGAGTTCTTCTAAGACCAATGGTAAAGGAACACATAAATGAAACATAAAGACCCCCGAATGTTTTATCCAAAATATCTGTAAGAAAGAGATGCAGTTCTGAGTCTGTGTGGATTCCCCTCGTGGTCTGGATCCACACCGCTGGGAAGGTTCTGCTTTGAGACCTGCTGAGTAGCAGCACAGATGTCCTGGTAGTGTACCGGTTCCCCATTGTCCACAGAAGTACTGGTACGGGTTCCCCATAGTCCACAGAAGTCCTGCTACCGTACCGGTTCCCCATAGTAACGTACCGGTTCCCCATAGTAACGTACCGGTTCCCCATAGTCCACAGATGTCCTGCTACCGTACCGGTTCCCCATAGTAACGTACCGGTTCCCCATAGTCCACAGTGGGCTCAGGTTTCTCTTCTTGAATGTTCAGCTTTTGAGCCTCGCACACACACACACGCGCACACGCACACACACCAACCTGAGAGCAGTGTGTGTGTGTGTCTCTGAGGGTTCTGAGGGTGAGCCCAAGCAGCTTGCAGAGCCCAGCCGGCCTCCTGCCCCCGGCAAGGAGCACGCCACGTCTGACACACGCTAGCTTCCTCTGCTCCACACGCTAGTTTCCTCGGCTCCGCACGCTAGTTTCCTCTGCTCAGCACGCTATTTTCCTCGGCTCCGCACGCTAGTTTCCTCGGATCCGCACGCTAGTTTCCTCTGCTCCGCACACTAGTTTCCTCGGATCCGCACGCTAGTTTCCTCGACTCCACACGCTAGTTTCCTCTGCTCCGCACGCTAGTTTCCTCGGCTCCACACGCTAGTTCCCTCTGCTCCGCACCCTAGTTTCCTCGGCTCCGCACGCTAGTTTCCTCTGCTCCGCACGCTAGTTTTCCTCGGCTCCGCACCCTAGTTTCCTCTGCTCCGCACACTAGTTTCCTCTGCTCCGCACGCTAGTTTCCTCTGCTCCGCACGCTAGTTTTCCTCGGCTCCGCACCCTAGTTTCCTCTGCTCCGCACACTAGTTTCCTCTGCTCCGCACGCTAGTTTCCTCTGCTCCGCACGCTAGTTTTCCTCGGCTCCGCACGCTAGTTTCCTCTGCTCCGCACGCTAGTTTCCTCTGCTCCGCACGCTAGTTTCCTCGGCTCCGCACGCTAGTTCCCTCTGCTCCGCACGCTAGTTTCCTCGGCTCCGCACGCTAGTTTCCTCGGCTCCGCACGCTAGTTCCCTCTGCTCCGCACGCTAGTTTCCTCGGCTCCGCACGCTAGTTTCCTCGGCTCCGCACGCTAGTTTCCTCTGCTCCGCACGCTAGTTTCCTCTGCTCCGCACGCTAGTTTCCTCTGCTCCGCACGCTAGTTTCCTCGGCTCCGCACGCTAGTTCCCTCTGCTCCGCACGCTAGTTCCCTCGGCTCCGCACGCTAGTTTCCTCTGCTCCGCACGCTAGTTTCCTCTGCTCCGCACGCTAGTTTCCTCTGCTCCGCACGCTAGTTTCCTCGGCTCCGCACGCTAGTTCCCTCTGCTCCGCACGCTAGTTTCCTCGGCTCCGCACGCTAGTTTCCTCGGCTCCGCACGCTAGTTTCCTCTGCTCCGCACGCTAGTTTCCTCTGCTCCGCACGCTAGTTTCCTCGGCTCCGCACGCTAGTTTCCTCGGCTCCGCACGCTAGTTTCCTCTGCTCCGCACGCTAGTTTCCTCTGCTCCGCACGCTAGTTTCCTCTGCTCCGCACGCTAGTTTCCTCTGCTCCGCACGCTAGTTTCCTCGGCTCCGCACGCTAGTTCCCTCTGCTCCGCACGCTAGTTCCCTCGGCTCCGCACGCTAGTTTCCTCTGCTCCGCACGCTAGTTTCCTCGGCTCCGCACGCTAGTTTCCTCTGCTCCGCACGCTAGTTTCCTCTGCTCCGCACGCTAGTTTCCTCTGCTCCGCACGCTAGTTTCCTCGGCTCCGCACGCTAGTTCCCTCTGCTCCGCACGCTAGTTCCCTCTGCTCCGCACGCTAGTTTCCTCGGCTCCGCACGCTAGTTCCCTCGGCTCCGCACGCTAGTTTCCTCTGCTCCGCACGCTAGTTTCCTCTGCTCCGCACGCTAGTTTCCTCTGCTCCGCACGCTAGTTTCCTCTGCTCCGCACGCTAGTTTCCTCTGCTCCGCACGCTAGTTTCCTCTGCTCCGCACGCTAGTTTCCTCGGATCCGCACGCTAGTTCCCTCTGCTAATCCTGCTCAACCTGACCGTACCTTTCTCTCTCTTCTTCCCTTTCTCTCTCTTCTTCCCTTTCTCTCTTTCCCTCTCTTCCTCCCTTTCTCTCTCTTCTTCCCTTTCTCTCTTTCCCTCTCTTCCTCCCTTTCTCTCTCTTCTTCCCTTTCTCTCTTTCCCTCTCTTCCTCCCTTTCTCTCTCTTCTTCCCTTTCTCTCTCTTCTTCCCTTTCTCTCTTTCCCTCTCTTCCTCCCTTTCTCTCTCTTCTTCCCTTTCTCTCTTTCCCTCTCTTCCTCCCTTTCTCTCTCTCTCTCACCCTCTCTCTCTCTCCCTCTCTTCTTCCCTTTCTCTCTTGTTTCTCAGTCTTGTTCGGTCTGTGTTTCTGTTCCACTCTGAGTGGTCAGTAGTGCGTGAGGTGAGAGGGTGCGGTCTGGTGTGTGTGGGCTGACCCTTCCCCCTCCTTCGCTGTCTGTATTGGATAAGCAGGCCATTGGGGGCGGGGCTGCTGGGTGTGGTAGGAGGGGTGAGGAGGGCGGGATTCGCGTGGAGGGGGCGGGACAAAGGCTCTGTATCCGCCGGCACTCCTGACAGATGCGTACGTGTGTGCAGCCTCGGGGCAGCATCAGGGTGACGGACCTGGCTGCCGCGGCACTGCTGTTGCAGGCGCGCCGAGGAGCCTCTAGGGGGAGCTGTGGCCCCGGGCCCAGGTCAGGGGGAGGAGTGGCCTCTGCTGCTACTGCTGCTGCTGCTGCTGCTGACACCCCCCCGGTGGTGGAAGGCCCCGCCCCGCTGCAGAGCCTGCCGTTGCTATGGCGCATCTCCCTGACGACCCGCAGGTGTCTGGGGGCCCCGAGGGCCACACGTGCCGCGTGCCGCAGCGCCGACGAGCTCGTCATGAGCCGTCGCCGTCGGAAACGAGAACTCTTCCTGCAGGACACGGCGTTCCGAAACTCTGACAGCATGTCCTGACACATAGAGACCTGCAGAGGGAGACAGAGAGAGAGGGTGTGTGTATGAGAGTGTGTCTGTGTGTAAGAGAGTGTGTATGTGTTTAGGAGAGTGTGTGTGTGTGTGTGTGTGTGTGTGTGTGTGTGTGTGTGTGTGTGTGTGTGTGTGTGTGTACGAGAGTGTGTGTGTGTGTGTGGGTGTACATGTGTGTGTGTACGTGTGTGTGTGTGTGAGTATGTGTGTGTGAGTGTGCACGTGAGTGTGTGTGTATGAGAGTGTGTATGTGTGTATGAGCGTGTGTGTGTGTGTGAGTGAGTGTCAGTGTGTGTGTGTGTGTGTGTGTGTGTGTGTCGGTACCTTGTCTGTGTCTGCAGAGTGTCGTGTTGACCAAACAAACTCCATGATGGCCACAAAGACGGCGATGATGAGTCCAGAGATCAACACCACAAAGATCCCGCCGATGTTCTCTATCCCCAGACCTGCACACACACACACACACACACACACACACACACACACACACGATCAGTGAGTCCACAGATCAGCACCACAACGATCCTGTGTGTGTGTGTGTGTGTGTGTGTGTGTGTGTGTGTGTGTGTGTGTGTGTGTGTGTGTGTGTGTGTGTGTTTGTGTGTGTATGTGTGTGTGTGTGTGTGTGTGTGTGTGTGTGTTTGTGTGTGTGTTTGTGTGTGTATGTGTGTGTGTGTGTGTGTGTGTGTGTGTGTGTGACCCACCCTTGGCTCTGTGGTCCTGATCTTTGGGACACTGTCCTCCCTCCCACCAGCGGCGCTTGAGGATCTCCAGCCGGTCGCTCTCCTGCAGCTGGAGGACAGCCAGACTGATCTCATCTCTGTATGGAGACCCTGGAGAGAGAGAGTGAGGTTATAATGCCTTATAACACAGCCAGACTGATCTCATCTCTATATGGAGACCCTAGAGAGAGAGAGAGAGAGGTTATAATGCCTTATAACACAGCCAGGCTGATCTCATCTCTATATGGAGACCCTGGAGAGAGAGAGGGAGGTTATAATGCCTTATAACACAGCCAGGCTGATCTCATCTCTATATGGAGACCCTGGGGGAGAGAGAGAGGGAGGTTATAATGCCTTATAACACAGCCAGACTGATCTCATCTCTATATGGAGACCCTGGAGAGAGACAGGGAGGTTATAATGCCTTATAACACAGCCAGACTGATCTCATCCCGATATGGAGACCCTGGTAGAGAGAGAGGGGGAGGTTATAATGCCTTATAACACAGTCAGACTGATCTTATCCCGATATGGAGACCCTGGTAGAGAGAGAGGGGGAGGTTATAATGCCTTATAACACAGCCAGACTGATCTCATCCCGATATGGAGACCCTGGTAGAGAGAGAGGGGGAGGTTATAATGCCTTATAACAAAGACTGATCTCATCTGTATATGGAGACCCTGGTAGAGAGAGAGGGAGGTTATAATGCCTTATAACACACAGACTGATCTCATCCCGATATGGAGAACCTGGAGAGAGAGAGAGGTTATAACACCTTATAACACAGCCAGACTGATCTCAGGAGAGAGAGAGGTTATAACGCCTTAAAACACAGCCAGACTGATCTCATCTCTATATGGAGACCCTGGGAGAGAGAGAGGTTATAACGCCTTATAACACACAGACTTATCTCGTCTCTATATGGAGACCCTGGGGGAGAGAGGGAGGTTATAACGCCTTATAACACACAGACTGATCTCAGGAGAGGGGTAGGTTATAACGCCTTATAACACACAGACTGATCTCAGGAGAGGGGTAGGTTATACCGCCTTATA
>NC_137917.1:28340004-28342504 GCF_963457725.1 Sprattus sprattus
GGGCGTTAGGATCAGTGGTTCTGGGGCCGTGGTCCTGAGAAGAGACACAGAACCGGAGGGGTCATTCCATCCTGTGTTCCCCAGGCGTATACGGCACATAATGGGACTATGACAACGGGGACTATGACAACGGGTTCCCTGCTCCATCCCAGGGTTCTAAGTTCCCTGCTCTGTGCCATAGTTCCATGGGTTCTTTATCCAGGGTTTTATTTTTCCAGCTTCCTTTTTCTAGGGTTTAATGTTCCCAGGGTTCTTTGTTCCCCAGCCCTTTATGGCACAAAATGTAAAATGTTGTTGCGCGAACATAATAGGAGGGATATTGTTTATATTATTGATATAAACAACAGAATATTCAACCTGGGAAACACACACACACACAGACACACATCACACACACACACACACATGCACACTCATACTATCACACACACAGACACACACACACTCATACTATCACACACACAGACACACACACACACACGCACACACTCATACTATCACACACACACACACACACACACACACACACACACACACACACTCATATTATCACACACAGAGAGATTTCAGTTAGACCAGCGCTGGTTACAGGATCTGGGCCAGACGCAGAGGGGATGACCTTTAACCTCAGAGAAAACACAACAATCAATCAAAACCCACAGGTGTGCTAGCATCCACACACACACACACACACATACACACACACACACACACACACACACACACACACACACACACTATGGTTCATGGTACTGTGAAGCACTTACCAATACACACACACACACACAGAAATTAGGGCAGATATGTCTTTGTATTAGTGGGGAGAGTCGGTGCTGTTATCATCTGCGTGCATGTGTGTGTGTGTGTGTGTGTGTGTGTGTGTGTGTGTGTGTGTGTGTGTGTGTGTGTGAACACTTATACAGACCTACACAATCCTACAGAAATATGAAAATCTGTTCAAGTCAGCAATTTGACTAAAATAGCAGAGACTATCATGGTGTCATGCCACACACAGAGAGGAGAGAAGGAGAGAGGGATATAAAAGAAAGAGGGAAAGAAGGAGAGAGAGAGATAAAAGAAAGGGGGAAAGAGGGAGAGAAGGAGAGAGAGAGAAATAAAAGAAAGGGGGAAAGAGGGAGAGAAGGAGAGAGAGAGATAAAAGAAAGGGGGAAAGAAGGAGAGAGAGAGATAAAAGAAAGGGGGAAAGAAGGAGAGAGAGAGATAAAAGAAAGGTGGAAAGAGGGAGAGAAGGAGAGAGGTTTAATACTCCTTGATTAAACCACTGACTCATTAAAGTATGTGAAATGTCCAACGCATGAGATTTACACCATTCCATTAATAAGCTCAGCTCCTCCCTCTCCCACTCTGATCATAAGCAGATTCAATCTTCATGCGCCCAGCCACCATTCCATTCCCATGTTACCCGAACATAACCCTGCCACCATTCCCTTCCCTCATCCACCATTCCCTTCCCTTCCCTCATCCACCATTCCCTTCCCCCAGCCACCATTCCCTTCCCTAATCCACCATTCCCTTCCCTAATCTACCAGTCCCTTCCCTCATCTACCATTCCCTTCCCTTATCCACCATTCCCTTCCCTTCCCTCCTCCACCATTCCCTTCCCTAATCTACCATTCCCTTCCCTAATCTACCATTCCCTTCCCTCATCTACCATTCCCTTCCCTAATCTACCAGTCCCTTCCCTCATCTACCATTCCCTTCCCTTATCCACCATTCCCTTCCCTTCCCTCCTCCACCATTCCCTTCCCTAATCTACCATTCCCTTCCCTAATCTACCATTCCCTTCCCTAATCTACCATTCCCTTCCCTCATCTACCATTCCCTTCCCTAATCTACCAGTCCCTTCCCTCATCTACCATTCCCTTCCCTTATCCACCATTCCCTTCCCTTCCCTCATCTACCCTTCCCTTCCCTCATCCACCATTCCATTCCCTTCCCTCTGGGCAGCCTGCAGTGGAAACGCTGCCATCTCCTCCTGCCATCCATAAGGCCTTAGCTCCTTCCTGAACCAGTAGATATGAAACAGAGGCTTCCAGTGCTGGCCCAGTCAACTACATTTCTCTGGATTTCATCCAACAGAAAAAAGCTTCACCCGGGATATAAATAAGTCTTCAAACCCGAAAGCCATTAGTGTGTTAAAGAGATACAAATGACACACACACACACACACACACACACACACACACACACACACACACACACACACACACACACACACACACAAAGAGAGTTAAAGAGATACAAATTATCAACTCTAATCAAATCAAAAGCTCCATAAACCTTTGCTCTAGCCAAGTCATGAATCAAACACAAGCAGTCTTTGATAGATCTATCTTCGGTACAGTAAGACTGATCTGTTTGAGTTACGGTGTCCATGTGTTTATTAAAGTCTGATTTATGGTCAGAGACGTAAGCGTAAGCGCAAGAGGCCGCGCAAGAGGCCGCGCAAGAGCGCAACTTTTCCCGTCTGCCGTGCGTC
>NC_137917.1:28352504-28357504 GCF_963457725.1 Sprattus sprattus
TAGATAGGAGCCTGATCTCTCCCATTCATTTAGACAGGAAACAGATCTCTTCCATTCATTCAGACAGGAACCAGATCTCTCCTATTCATTTAGACAGGAACCAGATCTCTCCCATTCATTTAGACAGGAACCTGATCTGATGTCTGATTGTGTCTTGATGGGGGGGTGGGGGGGGGGGGGGGGCGGAGAGAGGGTGTGTCTCTCCAGCGCATGAGAGGGGAGGGGCAGAGAGGGGGCGTGTCTCTCGTGAGGGGGGGCAGAGAGGGGGTGTGTCTTGGTGGGGGGGCCGAGAGAGGGTGTGTCTCTCCAGCGCATGAGAGGGGAGGGGCAGAGAGGGGGTGTGTCTCTCATGAGGGGGGGGGGGGGGCAGAGAGGGGGCGTGTCTCTCATGAGGGGGGAGGGGCAGAGAGGGGGCGTGTCTCTCATGAGGGGGGGGCAGAGAGGGGGCGTGTCTCTCATGAGGGGGGGGGCAGAGAGGGGGCGTGTCTCTCATGAGGGGGGGGGCAGAGAGGGGGCGTGTCTCTCATGAGAGGGTAGGGGCAGAGAGGGGGCGTGTCTCTCATGAGAGGGGGGGGGGGCAGAGAGGGGGCGTGTCTCTCATGAGAGGGGGGGGGGCAGAGAGGGGGCGTGTCTCTCATGAGGGGGGGGGGGGCAGAGAGGGGGTGTGTCTCATGAGGGGGGGGGGGGGCAGAGAGGGGGCGTGTCTCTCATGAGGGGGGGGGGGGGCAGAGAGGGGGTGTGTCTCATGAGGGGGGGGGGGGGGCAGAGAGGGGGCGTGTCTCTCATGAGGGGGGAGGGGCAGAGAGGGGGCGTGTCTCTCATGAGGGGGGGGCAGAGAGGGGGCGTGTCTCTCATGAGAGGGTAGGGGCAGAGAGGGGGCGTGTCTCTCATGAGGGGGGGGGGGGGGCAGAGAGGGGGTGTGTCTCATGAGGGGGGGGGGGGGGGCAGAGAGGGGGTGTGTCTCTCATGAGGGGGGGGGGGGGGCAGAGAGGGGGCGTGTCTCTCATGAGGGGGGGGGGGGGCAGAGAGGGGGTGTGTCTCATGAGGGGGGGGGGGGCAGAGAGGGGGTGTGTCTCATGAGGGGGGGGGGGGGCAGAGAGGGGGTGTGTCTCCGTAGGCGGGCTGGAGGTCGTGTATTTATAGAACTCCTGATGTTGCAACGAGAGCGAGAGAGAAGTCATCCACAGGGTCAGCTCAAGGTCACACAGCCTCTACACACTCGCCTCATTTCAACACCTTCACACACACACACACACAGTGAATTAAAAGGTTTAGATTTAGTCTAGATTTATCCAGTGGCTGATTACACACACACACACACACACACTCACACACCTCGCACACACACACAAACACCTCACACACACACACAAACACACACACACACAGGCGCACACACACCTCACACACAGTGAATTAAAATATTTAGATTTAGTCTAGATTTATCCAGTGGCTGATTACACACACACACACACACACACTCACACACCTCGCACACACACACAAACACCTCACACACACACACAAACACACACACACACAGGCGCACACACACCTCACACACAGTGAATTAAAAGATTTAGATTCAGTCTAGATTTATCTAGTGGCTGATTACACACACACACACACACACCTCACACACACACTCACCTCACACACACACACACACCTCACACACACACACACACACCACCACCGATGTGGTCCTATCTATCGTAGGCTGTCTGTTTCACCAGGGATCGATCAGGTGACTGACTGGCTATTGATCACTACAGGGATCGATCAGGTGACTGACTGGCTATTGATCACTACAGGGTGCTATGAAGCGAATGGAGCTCTTGACAGTGAAACACACTGAAATTATTTAAAAGTGTTAGTGTAATGATTTAATGTGTTAATTTCATTATTTAAAAGTGCTATGGTAATGATTTAAAGTGTTAATGATTTTAAAAGTGTTACTGTAATGATTTAAAGTCTTAATGATTTAAAGTGTTAATGTAATGATTGGGGAGTGTGTGTGTAAATCGTCTGCAGGGGAGCGTGTGTGTGCTGATCACCTCAAGGTGTGTGTGCTGATTGCCTCGAGGAGAAAGTGTGTGTGCTTATCGCCTGTGGTCAGGTCCGTGAAGGTAGTGTGTGTGTGTGTGTGTGTGTGTGTGTAAACTGTGCAAGCCTTACACATTATTGAAAGGGCAACGACGCAGAGCTGAAGATAGGTTCATTAAACAGAAACAGTCGGTCGGTCTGTGTGTGTGTGTCCCATTAGTGTTCTCACTGTGTGTGTTTGTGTGAGTGTGTGTGCCTGTGTGTGTGTTTGTGTGTGCCTGTGTGTGTGTGTGTGTGTGCCTGTGTGTGTGTGTGTGTGTGTGTCCCATTAGTGTTCTCACTGTGTGTGTGTGTGTGTGTGTGTGTGTCCCTTTAGTGTTCTCACTGTGTGTGTGTGTTTGTGTGTGTGTGTGTGTGTGTGTGTGTGTGTGTGTGTGTGTGTAAACTATGCCAGTACACCACTGAAAGGCCATCAAAGCGATGCACAGCTGAAGATGGTTTATTGAACAGAAACACGCTGGCCTGTCGCAGCCAATCCAAACCTCATTTACAAATCTCATTATTCTCATTAAAAAAAGCAACTATGCCAGTCTGAGCAAAGATGTACACATATATACATTACACATGCCCCACGCTGACCTCTCATCTTCCAACATATCCCCTCGCCTCAACACCAGGTTAATCACACACACACACAAACACACACGCATGTCTCAACATTTGATTTCTCATAACTTTTTTTCTAGATCTGTCAGCAGCCTTCCTCCTTCCTCGATGATGAACTCTATGGTGTGTGGCACTTCCTGTCCCTCTAGACGGACTCCTTGATGATGAACTCTATGGTGTGTGGCACTTCCTGTCCGTCTAGACGGTCTCCTCGATGATGAACTCTATGGTGTGTGGCACTTCCTGTCCGTCTAGACGGTCTCCTCGATGATGAACTCTATGGTGTGTGGCACTTCCTGTCCGTCTAGACGGTCTCCTCGATGATGAACTCTATGGTGTGTGGCACTTCCTGTCCCTCTAGACGGTCTCCTCGATGATGAACTCTATGGTGTGTGGCACTTCCTGTCCGTCTAGACGGTCTCCTTGATGATGAACTCTATGGTGTGTGGCACTTCCTGCTCCTCTAGACGGTCTCCTCGATGATGAACTCTATGGTGTGTGGCACTTCCTGTCCCTCCACCACAGAGATGTTGGGCACTCCGCCGGAGGGCACAGTGATGGTGGGATGAAGGATGACCACGGAGGAGGAGGAGGGCGACCCGGGCACGAGCACGCCCGCGCTGGAGGCCTGTTCCGCGGGCATGATCAGCGCCCCGCCCCCCTCCTCCTCCTGGTGGGTGTCGCCCTCATCCTCCTCGTCACCGTGGTGACCAGCGTGGGGGGGGTGGCGAGGGCGCCGCCTGGTGGACCAATAGGATGGTCTGGACGGCGGTCTCGCCCTCTCCGCCGGGGGCCTCGGGGTCGTCGGCGTGGAGGTGCATGTGCTTGTCGAGGTTGGCGCGGGAGCGGAAGGCGGCGTGGCAGCGCGGGCACCCGTAGGGCTTCTCTCCGCTGTGGACGCGGGCGTGCTCCGTCAGACGCGCCGCCACAGAGAAGCTCTTGCCGCATACCCAGCATGCAAAGGGGCGCAGGCCGCTGTGGATCCGCTCGTGGTCCTGCAGGTGAGGCAGCTGCCTGAAGCGCTTCCCACAGTGAGAACACTGAGAACACACACACACACACACACACACACACACACACACACACACACACACACAGTTAGAACATTATTGGGACACACACACACACACAGTTTGAAAATTAATGGGACACACACACACACACACACACACACACACACACACACAGAGTGTGAACACTATTGGGCCACACACACACGCACACACACACACACACACACACACCCAGTTAGAACATTAATGGGACACACACACACACACACACATACACACAGAGTGTGAACACTATTGGGCCACACACACACCCACACACACACACACACACACACACACACAGAGTGTGAACACTATTGGGCCACACACACACACACACGCACACACACCCACACAGACACACAGTTAGAACATTAATGGGACACACACACACACAGAGTGTGAACACTATTGGGCCACACACACACCCACACACACACACACACACACTGCAGTAGTTCATGTCTAGCCCACAGGGGCTCATTTCTGCTAATGGAGCTTTTTCAAGCATGACATCACTGAAGAGAGAGAGATGGAGGGACAGAGAAAGATGGAAGGAGAGAGAGATGGAGGGAAAGAGTAAGATGGAGAGAGAGAGAGATGGAGGTAGAGAGAGAGATGGAGAGAGAGAGAGAGAGAGATGGAGGGAGAGAGATGGAGAGGGAAGGAGAGAGAGGGAGAGGGATATAGAGTGCTGTGGCCCAGAATACCAACAGCAGTGAGACCCCCTCATAAATCAGAGTTAGAGACGGAGGTCTCACACACACATACTGAAACAGGCATGTGCCCACACACACACACACACCTACACACACACACACACACACACACACACACACACACACACACACACTCACTCAGGCCAACGGACATACTCCAAAAAAGATCAGCAAAACATACACCTACACACACCTACACACACACACACACGCTTCTCACATCTGACGCTGTTGCAGTTTGACAGCATGTTTCTGAGCTGTGAAGTACCTTATGAAGTGTTTCACACACACACACACACACGCACGCACGCACGCATGCACACACACACACACACACCCACACACGCACGCACACACACACGCACGCACACACACACGCACGCACATTTTGAGCGGTGAATTACAGCAATGTTACATTTTTAAAAGCGCTTGCCACTCGGGGTTACCTGTTGCTAGGCAACCATAGTGAGGAGCAAAGAGAGGCCAGTCAGTTCTGCTCTGGCCAAAATTTGCCATG
>NC_137917.1:28360004-28365004 GCF_963457725.1 Sprattus sprattus
TTGGTGTGAGAGTGTGTGTGTGTGTGTGTGTGTGTGAGTGTGTGTGTGTTGTTTTCCCACCTTGGTGTGAGAGTGAGTGAGTGAGTGTGTGTGTGTGTGTGTTTTCCTACCTTGGTGTGAGAGTGAGTGAGTGTGTGTGTGTGTGTGTGTGTGTGTGTGTGTGTGTGTGTGTGTGTTGTTTTCCCACCTTGGTGTGAGAGTGAGTGTGTGTATGTGAGAGTGTGTGTGTGTGTGTGTGTGTGTACCTTGGTGTGAGAGTGAGTGTGTGTGTGTGTGTGTGTGTGTGTGTGTGTGTACCTTGGTGTGAGAGTGAGTGTAAATTCAGATCTCTCCTACGCTTGAAGGCTTCGCCACAAACTTCACACGGGAAAGGATGACTAGTGTGGAGCAGTCTGAGGAAACAGGGGAGAGAGAGAGAGAGAGAGAGAGAGAGAGAGGAGAGTGGAGAGAGAGAGAGAGAGAGAGAGAGAGAGAGAGAGAGAGAGAGAGATGAAAAGTTCCTTTAAAGTGGCATTATACAGTAATTGTACTTTATGGTTTGGGTTAGGATTAGCAGTTTTAACCTTAAAATAACAGCTTGAAAAAAATTGGGGCGCTACAATGACTTTTAATATGGAGAATCGCCTCCGTGCCATACCAGTCTGTAGGCACATAACTTCGTTCTGTAGTCTTGCCTGAAGCCACCCGGTTGCTACTGTTTGCCGAACTAGTAAGTGGCTTATTTGCCGTCTTGCTTTGTCTTGTGTTGCACTTGCTTGATGTTTGACTGTGTAAGGAAAGTTGTTGACTCACTAGTTTGTCATAGTGTCAAAGTCAGCACATTTCAAGAGGTTTCGCTAGGTTTAGCCGCTAGCATCTCGTTAGCGAATAGCAATTGATGTTATGCTGCTTTAACTCTTCCATTCATTCCCCTTGGCTGCTGTTGGTTTATTAAGGGTTTGTCTGCATGTGTTTGTATAGGGTTGGCAGGTGTGCATGTCACACACACACACACACACACACACACACACACACACACACACACTGTTGGTCAGTAGACAGACAGTCTAGACCAGTGGTTCTCAACCTTTTTTGCTCCATGACCCACATTTTTAGATAACAGTGCAGTTGCGACCCGACAATTAATAATCAGCATGAATCATCAGGCCAATAATTTAACAATTGTATTATTATTTTATTATTATGATTACTACCACTAATAATACTCTACCACTGTTTAACCATTGGAAACACATGCAACTGTTTAAAGTCAGGATCAGTTATGCAATCATGGACTTCTGAACTTCTTTGAACAAAAATGGACTTTAGCCATAAATTTTCAACTTTTTAATAGGAAATTATGAACTTACATGTTCAACTTCTTAAGAAGAATCCATGGACTTACATGTTCACCTTTTTAGTCAGAGATGGACTAACATGTTCCACTTATCACAGGACTTATGTTGATTTTTTAAATGAGAAATCCTTACTTACATGCTCAACTTCTTAATGAGAAATGGACATGTTCAAATAGTAAATGAGATCCCTGAATGTTTTCCTGTCATCGAGGCTGCCCCATCTGTTGTCACACCAACACACTTTGACCAGGAGAGCTGATTGAGATAAAGTATGTGTCCATTGCAGAAAAAAATCTCTGCTGCCTGCAGTGGTAAATGTTGGCAAATCTGAATTAAATAAGAACTGCTCTTCAAAGTCATCATTCCGAACATACTGCACGTAAACCAAGAGAATGGCATGGCTAGCCACGTCTGTGGATTCATCGAGTTGTAAGGCAATATAGTCAAAAGTGCAGAGACGTTCAGTAAGCTACTGCTCAACATCATTTGACATGTCACATATCCTCACATGAACAGTGTCGTTTGTCACGGGAATTGTGTTTAAGTTCGCTGCTTCTTTTTCACCTATGAGTGCAGTGCACAAAACGATGGCAACTTCTGCAACCGTATGGGACGTTTTGCTCTGAGCTAGCCGGTAGGAGACCTAAACAGTGATGGCACGTTTAAAAAAAAATGTTTTTGTTTGTTTTGTTTTTTGGGATGCCTCGAGGTTTTGGCTCATACGTTAAAAAAAAAAGTCTTTATCTTTATAGACAGTTGGCCTGCTTTGTTTCAAAATGTATCTGCAATTTCGAAGGCTTCAGGCTTTCATTAGCCAGTATTTTGTTGCATGGCACACACAACGGCGGGTGCTCACCATTCACGCAATACGTAAATCCATATTTCAGAAATACCGGGTCACACGCCTGTAAAACTCCCTCTTTGGTTCTTCAGAAGAAGTCGAGAGCTGGAACTCGTTTTACACGTTGACTTTTTGCCTACACTAGTCGCCTCTAGACATTCTCCCATGTCTCCCATGTCAGAGCATATTATTGCGCAATACATGTTGCATACATTTGAAATATCTTATATGCAAATTTGATTGGCTGAATGTTCGAACATGTTATCGTTAGATAGGCCTACATGCAAAACCATTACCTGCTTATATAGTTTAATGTCAGAACTGGGGGCAGGGATTCCCTTATGGACAGAGGGAGCATGGCTTGAAAAAAAGGTTTTACATTTAGAATTCGTCTCGCGACCTTTTCAGAAACTCTGGCGACCCAAATTTGGGACGCGACCCAAGGGTTGAGAACCACTGGTCTAGACAGTCACCAAACCAAGCAGGTATCTGATCAGAGAGAACAGGAGCAGGATGGAGACGGAGAAACACTCCACCACTAACCACTAACTCATTACACACACACACACACACACACACACACACACACACACACACACACACACACACACACCACACACACTCCACACTCCACACTCCACACACAACACACACACACCACACACCACACTCCACACTCCACACACACAACACACACAACACACACACTCCACACTCCACACTCCACACTCCACACTCCACACTCCACACACACACACACACACACACACACCTGTGCTTCTGCAGCTGGGAGTGCATCTTGAAGCTGGCGGGGCAGTCGGGGCAGGTGTGTGTGTAGGGTCCGTCTGCGTCCCCCTGAGCGCCCGTCGTCGTGGTCCTGAGTGTGTGTGCGCTGCGGCGTCGTCGAGGCCCTGTGCGCGTGTGTGTGAGCGCGTGCCGCTTGAGCGTGGCCGGGTGGCTGAAGTCCTTGGCACACACGGGGCAGCGGTGCGGGCGAGAGTGGGCATGGGCGGGCGCGTGGGTCTGGCTGTGACGCAGCAGGTTGGCGGGAGAAGAGAAGGCCTGCCATGGATAAAGAAAGAAGAGTGGAAGAAGAAAGGAAAGAAGAGTGGAAGAAGGAAAGAAGAAAAGAAAGAAGAGTGAAAGAAGAAAGGAAAGAAGAGTGGAAGAAGGAAAGTAGAGTGGAAGAAGGAAATAAGAAAAGAAAGAAGAGTGAAGAAAGGAAAGAAGAATGAAAGAAGGAAAGAAGAGTGAAAGAAGGAAAGAAGAAAGGAAAGAAGAGTGAAAGAAGGAAAGAAGAAAGGAAAGAAGAGTGGAAGAAGGAAAGTAGAAAAGAAAGAAGAGTGAAAGAAGAAAGGAAAGAAGAATGGAAGAAGGAAAGAAGAAAAGAAAGAAGAGTGAAAGAAAGAAGAGTGAAAGAAGAAAAGAAAGAAGAGTGAAAGAAGGAAAGAAGAAAAGAAAGAAGAGTGAAAGAAGGAAAGAAGAAAAGAAAGAAGAGTGGAAGAAGAAAGGAAAAAAGAATGGAAGAAGGAAAGTAGAGTGGAAGAAGGTAAAAAGAAAAGAAAGAAGAGTGAAAGAAAGAAGAGTGAAAGAAGGAAAGAAGAAAAGAAAGAAGAGTGAAAGAAGGAAAGAAGAAAAGAAAGAAGAGTGGAAGAAGGAAAGAAAGAAGAGTGAAAGAAGGAAAGAAGAAAAGAAAGAAGAGTGAAAGAAGGAAAGAAGAAAAGAAAGAAGAGTGGAAGAAGGAAAGAAGAAAAGAAAGAAGAGTGGAAGAAGAAAGGAAAAAAGAATGGAAGAAGGAAAGTAGAGTGGAAGAAGGTAAAAAGAAAAGAAAGAAGAGTGAAAGAAAGAAGAGTGAAAGAAGGAAAGAAGAAAAGAAAGAAGAGTGAAAGAAGGAAAGAAGGAAAGAAAGAAGAGTGGAAGAAGGAAAGAAAGAAGAGTGGAAGAAGGAAAGAAAGAGTGTGATGGAAATTGATATTACTAATAATTCATACATTTACCATTGCATTGCAAGCATGCTCTCCTGTCTGTGTGTGTGTGTGTGTGTGTGTGTGTGTGTGTGTGTGTGTGTGTGTGTGTGTGTCTGTGTGTGTGTGTGTGTGTGTGTGTGTGTGTGTGTGTATTACCTTGGTGCAGACGGCGCATCTGAAGAGCTTCTGGCCCGTGTGTGAGCTGACGTGCGTGCGCAGGAGAGAGCGCCGCGTGAACGAACGACCGCAGTGGGGGCAGCGGTGAGGCAGCGCAGCTCTGGACCAATCACGAGACAGCTGGGCGGGGGGCGGGGGGATGGGCTCGTTGGGGGGCGGGGCGTCGGAGGAGGACGGGGGGAGGGCGAAGGAGATCAGCGGAACAGAAGCGTGGCCTTCTGGGAGCTCCATTGTGATGTCACCGCACGAAGCAGCTCCGGAATCTTCTACTTAGGGAAACATGAGACACACAGAGCATCATCATCATCATCAGAGCATGAAGCATCACCATCATCATCATCATCATCACCATCATCATCATCAGAGCATGAAGCATCACCATCATCATCACCATCACCATCATCATCACCATCATCATCATCATCACCATCAGAGTATGAAGTGTCACCGGAGACAGGCTGCAGTTTCACAAGTGACCACTGGAGGACTTAAGGTTAACCTGGGGTTAAAGGTCAATCTGATGGGTTAGGGTCAGTCTGATGGGTTAGGGTCAGTCTGATGGGTTAGGGTCAGTCTGATGGGTTAAAGGTCAGTCTGATGGGTTAAAGGTCAGTCTGATGGGTTAGGGTCAGTCTGATGGGTTAAAGGTCAGTCTGATGGGTTAGGGTCAGTCTGATG
>NC_137917.1:28370004-28372504 GCF_963457725.1 Sprattus sprattus
TGCTAATGTAAACGACCCTCCTTTGGTATAACCGAACCATCTCGGCCGCAGAAGAGCGCTATGTCTGAGGAGGGTGGTGGCTCTGTTGCTTATATGGCGTCAAAAGCGAAGAAGAAGGGCGCTGTGAACTTCTTCGGTGGTGTTATGGCCGCCCGCGCCGAACCTGCGTGCTTAGATGTCTCCCCCACCTGAGACTCCGCGTACCCCGGCAACTTTCAATAAATCAACCATCCCGGTAAAGCAGTGTATGAGAAAAAAATATTTAAAAACCACATTGTAGTCAACTCACCGCACACGGTCTTCCAGTCGAAAAAGACAGAATACAGTTCTACTCAACGCCTCAGTAAAGCGCGGTTTGATTGGCTTAGCATGCATTCAAAAAAGACCAATGGTGTTCAAGTGCTCCATAGCGCTTCGATCGCCGCGCTCAGTGACAGCTGGGACATGACCTAGGAGCTTAGGCTGCAGTTTTACTTCAACACAATTAAAAACTCAAACTAGTACATTAACTAAGAAACCTTAACACAGTTAAGACAGATATGCCCTGTGTAATTGTAATGCTTTAAATCACCGTAAAATGTAGTCACTTTTGAATTTATTTTTCAGCCTAAGGTTTAGTTTTTTGAAAATAATGTGTTTTCTATATGTACTCGTTTGCATAGTTTACCTTAGTTTTGCAGTCCTTCGTGCCAGTAGCCATTAGACTTTACAACCAACACAATCAAACATAAGTTGTATATAATATTTATATAATTTGTCTGAAATTTGCTATTGTCTATTTATTTTATCTATTTATTTATTTTATTTCTTATTCAAATGTTTTATTTTTTTATGATATTGTTTATAGATAATTGATTATTGATTACTTTTCCCACTACCCTGCTGCTTTGGCAATTGAATTTCGAACCGAACCCTTCTCCAGCCATAATAATAATAATAAAAATAATAATACACTTTATTTGTGTAGCACCTTTCATGCCAAACATGCAGCTCAGAGTGCTTAGAGTGGTTAGGGTTGGTCACCCATCACTCTCCAATTTCAGGGGGTATTCGTCGTACGTGGTTTAGTGACAAACCTGGATAAGTTAACTCAGAGTAAGTGGTAAATCTCCTAATAGAAGAGCCCTCTGATGTTGTTTTTCTAGGAGAATTAACCACTGGGGGCTCTTTTATTAGGAGGTTTACCACCTTATCTTATCTTTTGAGTTTACTTCCTGCCTTTGTTTTCCTAACCCTAGCAAAACAACGTCAGACAGAGTACTTTATTCACTACTGCACAAAAACTAGACACATTTGCAAAACTAGACGTTTGCAATGACGTAAGATGCATTTGTTGATGACGTATGGTTTATAACATCGTCATTGTAGAAGGGACATGATAAAATCAAGATCTTAGGTAGGTAAAACAACCTTCGCCGATATCTCCGTAAGGGAGATGGGTTATGTGCTCAAATTTCCTGGGATCAAAGACTCGCAAAAAAGCGCAAGACATTCAATGTTCGTCTGTGGTGTTTGCAATAAATGACTCGAGAAGGTCTTGTAAATTAATTATTCCTTGTCGGCTGAATCGGTAGCGCTCATACAAGAAGGGGGTGTGGCCTGCCCTGGAGCAGGTTAGTGCTAAGTGATATGTTACTATGGTAATTTATCATAAGTTGCTTCGCCGAACCCGATAAAGGGGCGTTCTCTTTTTTTTGCCTGGAATCTAGCTCGCTAAACCGCTGAGCGAGCTACGCCGAACATTACCCAGGTGTATGTGTGTGTCTGATTGTTATTCTGGGAGTATAGCATTGGGCTACTCCAGCAGATAACAAAGCAAGAGTGTTTAGGATCCTGCCTTTGAATTTAAATTATGTGTGAAATAATAATGACCTCGTCACAAAAGAATATAGATCCAATGCTCTTCTCTTACGGGAGCATAATCCACAGGAAGTCCTTTCTCACCGACAGGAAGTCATTTCTCACCGACAGGAAGTCATTCCTCACCGACAGGAAGTCCTTTCTCCCAGAGGGCGGGGAATAATCCCCTGCAGTGCCCAGGACCCCCACTCCAGTACTGGAGCGATCAGAGAAGGCATGTCTCTCTCTGTGTGTGTGTGTGATTACCACTCCACTACTGGAGCGTTCAGAGAAGGCATGTCTCTCTCTGTGTGTGTGTGTGATTACCACTCCACTACTGGAGCGTTCAGAGAAGGCATGTCTCTCTGTGTGTGTGTGTGTGTGTGTGTGTGTGTGTGTGTGTGTGTGTGTGTGATTACCACTCCACTACTGGAGCGATCAGAGAAGGCATGTCTCTCTCTGTGTGTGTGTGTGTGTGTGGGTGTGTGATAACCACTCCACTACTGGAGCGTTCAGAGAAGGCATGTCTCTCTCTCTCTCTCTCTCTCTGTGTGTCGTAAACCTAAACTCACATACAGAGAAGGCATGTGTCTCTGTGTGTGAGAGTGTCTCTCTCTGTGTGTGTGTGTGTGTGTGTGTGTGTGTGTGTGTGTGTGTGATA
>NC_137917.1:28377504-28380004 GCF_963457725.1 Sprattus sprattus
TGATCTAGTCCCCACCTTATTCAACAAGGGCGTGAAGGGGCACTGTGTGACTTCCACGGAGATAAGGAATGGAGTGTGTGTGTGTGTGTGTGCACGTGTGTGACTGGCCCACAGGGCTGAAGTTGAAGAGGTGGGGTGGTTTGGTCTGCTGGGCGTGTGTGTGTGTGAGTGTGTGTGTGTGTGTGTGTGAGAGAGAGAGGAACTGACCCACAGGGCTGAAGTTGAAGAGGTGTGGCAGGTCTCGTCCGCTGGGCAGGCGTGTGTGTGTGTGTGTGTGTGTGAGTGTGTGAGTGTGTGTGTGTGAGAGAGAGAGAGAGAGGAACTGACCCACAGGGCTGAAGTTGAAGAGGTGTGGCAGGTCTCGTCCGCTGGGCAGGCGTGTGTTGGGGAGGCGGAGCTCATTGAAAAAGGCGTGGCTACAGGCCTCCAGGGGCGAGAGGCGGGACACGGGCGTGTACTCCAGCAGGCGGCTGCACAGGGCGATCGCCTCAGGGGGGGTCCGGGGCTTAAACACCTGGGGGGGGGGGGGGGGGGGAGACGTTACTTAATGAGAGAGAGTTCAGGAGGAGAAAGAGAGGGATGAGAGACAGGTCAGGAGGAGAGAGAGAGAGAGAGGAACAGGAGGAGAGCAGGAGGGGTCAGCTAACCTTGGTCCAGGGGTTAGAGAGAGAAACAGAGAGAGAGAGAGAGAGAGAGAGGGAGGGATGAATGAGAGAGAGGGATGAATGAGAGAGAGAGAGAGCGAGGGATGAATGAGAGAGAGAGAGGGATGAATGAGAGAGAGAGAGAGGGATGAATGAGAGCGAGAGAGAGAGAGAGAGGGGTGAATGAGAGCGAGAGAGAGAGGGGTGAATGAGAGCGAGAGAGAGAGAGAGAGGGATGAATGAGAGAGAGAGAGAGAGAGGGGTGAATGAGAGAGAGAGAGAGAGGGGTGAATGAGAGTGAGAGAGAGAGAGAGAGGGATGAGAGAGAGAGAGAGAGGGGTGAGCTAACCTTGGTCCAGGGGTGGGCTTTGATCTGGGGGAACTTGAACTCTGTGTAGTTGGGGTTCATCTCCCGTATCTGCTCTCTGGTGGGGGTCCCCAGAACCTGAACGAGAGAGAGAGAGAGAGTTAGCGCACGCACGCACACACGCACGCCAGACGCACACACACACACACAGAGACACACACACACACAGACGCACAAGGAGTAAGGTGTGTTATGGCCTGGATCACCACATGTGAGCATCTTAGTGTGTGTGTGTGTGTGTGTGTGTGTATAAGTGTGTTTGTGTGTGTGTGTGTGTGTGTGTGTGTGTGTGTGTGTGTGTGTGTGTGTGTGTGTGTGTGGTGTGTATAAGTGTGTGTATAAGTGTGTGTGATGCACCTTAATGATCTCCACCAGCTGGTCGACTCCGCTGTCCCCGGGGAAGATGGGCTGGCCCAGCAGCAGCTCTGCGAGCACACACCCCGCCGACCAGATGTCGATGTTGGACGTGTAGTCCGTCGCCCCGAAGATCAGCTCCGGCGCCCGGTAGTACCGTGAGCAGATGTACGAGACGTTAGGCTCCCCGCGAACCAGCTGCTTGGCACTGCACACGGCAGGGAGAGGAGAGGAGTGGAGAGGAGAGAGATGGAGGTTTAACACACACTCACAACACACACTCACAGCATTCTGGAGCTTCAGCACACACTCACACACACACAGCAGCATTCTGGAGCTTCAGCACACACACACACACACACAGCATTCTTGAGCTTCAACACACACTCACAGCATTCAGGAGCTTCAGCACACACACACACAGCATTCTGGAGCTTCAACACACACACTCACACAGACAACATTCTGGAGCTTCAGCACACACACACTCACAGCATTCTGGAGCTTCAAAACACACTCACAGCATTCTGGAGCTTCAACACACACACACAGCATTCTAGAGCTTTAACACACACACACAGCATTCTGGAGCTTCAACACACACAGCATTCTGGAGCTTCAACACACACTCACAGCACACACACACACACTCTTATGTTTTTCTTCAACAGAGTGGCAGACAAAAACACACACACACACACACACACACACACACACACAGCACACACACAGCACACACACACAGGTCCTAACCTGCCGAAGTCACAGAGCTTGAGGACAGCCGTGTCCGGGTCCACCAACAGGTTCTGTGGTTTGATGTCTCGGTGACACACACCCTGGGAATGGATGTAGGCCAGACTGCGGAACAACTGGTACATGTACACCTGGGCGGGAACAACAACAATAAGACTCAGGAACAACTGGTACATGTACACCTGGGCGGAAACAACAACAATAAGACTCAGGAACAACTGGTACATGTACACCTGGGCGGAAACAACAACAATAAGACTCAGGAACAACTGGTACATGTACACCTGGGCGGAAACAACAACAATAAGACTCAGGAACAACTGGTACATGTACACCTGGGCGGAAACAACAACAATAAGACTCAGGAACAACTGGTACATGT
>NC_137917.1:28382504-28387504 GCF_963457725.1 Sprattus sprattus
CAGCTTGGATACCAGCTAGGAGATACACACCTTCGATACAGCACACACACACACACCTATACACCTGATCTCAACTGGTGACAAACCTGCCCAAAGAATCATACTTCACACCTTCAACCTCACCACCATTGGCTAGACCAAAGAGATGTCAGAGATAAGATTGTAGACCTGCAAAAGGCTGGAATAGGCTACAAAACCATCGGCAAGCAGCTTGGTGAGAAGCAGACAACTATTGGTTCGATTATCCAAAATGGAAGCAACACCAAACAACTGTCAATCGCTCTAGGTCTGGGGCTCCATGCAAGATATCCCCTTGTGCGGTATCGGTGATCATACGAAAGGTGCAGAATAACCTCAGAACTACACAGGGGGAGCTTGTGAATGATCTCAAGACAGCCGGGACCACAGTCACCAAGAAAACCATTAGCAACACACTATGCCGTAATGGTTTGAAGTACTTCAGCGCTCGCAAGGTCCCCCTGCTCAAGGAACCGCATCAGGGCCGTCTGAAGTTTGCCAATGACCACTTGAATGATTCTAAGGAGGATTCGGAGACAGGATGTGATCCGATGAGACCAAAATCAAGCTCTTTGGCATCAACTCGACATGCCGCGTTTGGAGGGGAAGAATGCTGAATGTGTCCCAAGAACACCATCCCCACCGTCAAGCATGGAGGTGGAAACATTATGCTTTGGGGCCGTTTCTCTGCCAAGGGTACAGGATGACTCCACCGCATCGAGGGGACTATGGATGGGGCCATGTAACACGGAATATTGGGCTTGAATCTCATTCCCTCCCATTGAAAACACAACCTTAAGGATTTGGAGAGGATCTGCAAAGAGGAGTGGAGCAAAATCCCTCCTGAGATGTGTGTAAACCTGGTGACCAACTACAAGAAATGTCTGACATCTGTGCTTGCCAACTAGGGTTATTCAACCAAGTACTAAGTCATGTTTTGCTAGGGGTTCAAATACTTATTTTCTGCCTCAAATGCAAATTAAGTCATAAATATTACAAAATGCAGTTTTCTGGATTTTTTTGTTGATATTAGCCCCACACTAACCCTAGATATTATATTTCTCGCTGTTAAAATACACCTACCATTACAATTATAGATCACACATTTCTTTGCAATTGGCCAAACTTTTTGGCAGGGGTTCAAATACTTATTTTCCCCACCGTTTATGCATGTCCCATGCAGCACACACACACACACACAGCTAAACACATGTTTGATGTAGCACACACACACACACACACACACACACACACACACACACACACACACACACACACAGCTATACACATGTTTGATGAAGCACACACACACACACACACACACACACACACACACACACACACACAGCTATACACATGTCTGATGCAGCACACACACACACACACACACACACACACCTAAACACATGTCTGATGCAGTACAAGCACACACGACCACCTAATATACATGTCCCATGCATACACACACACACACACACACACACACACACACACACACACACACACAATCCCATGCAGAGACACACGCACACACACTTATACACATGTCCGATGCAGCAACCACACACACCTATATGCATGTCTGATGCAGTACAAGCACACACACACACACCTAATATGCAGGTCCCATGCGGAACACACATACTCAGACAACCAGGCAGAGTGGATCCCATAACTAGGGTCTGGTGTACAGCGTGGATCCCATAACAGAGTGGATCCCATAACTAGGGTCTGGTGTACAGAGTGAGTCCCATAACAGAGTGGGTCCCATAACTAGGGTCTGGTGTACAGAGTGGATCCCATAACAGAGTGGGTCCCATAACAGAGTGGATCCCATAACTAGGGTCTGGTGTGCAGAGTGGATCCCATAACTAGGGTCTGGTGTACAGAGTGGATCCCATAACTAGGGTCTGGTGTACAGAGTGGATCCCATAACTAGGGCCCGATGCAGACACTGTTTAAGGCACCAGTCTGAGCAAAGAAAAACAGAGACTACACCCTGGCCAGACATGTTAAATTGTGCAAATGTCTCGCTGAAAAGTGGTGCCATCTCCGAATGTACAGATTATTTGATGGTCGCATCTACAGATGGCTAAACGAGGGCATAACAAACCTCACCTGTGTGCAGATGTAAGTGGCAGTGTTAAGATGGAACGCTTGAATAAAACATGAATGCAACTAAATAACAATTACGAATAACAATTGGCCATAATGTTTCGATCTCACAGTTAAAGATGCACTCAATGCGATTTCTGAGCCAGATGTCTAAAAGCCAAGCATCCAATTAATTTGAGAAGTTCTGGGGAGAACACACCACTGGGTCCATCAGCCGTGCTGACTAACGTATTTGCCGTACACACACTGTTAAAGTAAGTTTAAATGCTGACATTGCATACGTTAGACAGTGGTTGTAAACAACTTGCCTGCAAATATGTACAGGTCAACTTCGTTGCCTAGCCACAGAACTAATGTAATGTTTTTGCTGGCCCGTTCGCTGGCAAGCTACCGATACCACTGGGCAGAGTTCATCAGCTAAGGACGCTACGAACATCTTGCATACACACAATCAAATACACTGGAAGCCAAACACAGAATTACAGTATTTCGACATATTTTTTTTTTGTATGTGACTACGTGATTCGCCTCATAGCTCGGGGCAAAGGCAGCGCACTGAGCTTTGTTCCCGACACTGACACGACGTCTCGACTGTTAGCTAGCAACTGTTAGCTACCATTACAGTTTATAATATGTTGGCGGCTATGTTACATTGATGCCCTGATTTCCCCCCTGACAAATGAATCCCGTTTTTCCCATACTGGTGATTTCTACAGTTTTGCATCTACAGAGCACAGATGAGTGCTCCACGACGGATGCTAGCTTTCCACTTGTTTCTCACACAATCAAAGCCCTTGGTCCTGTTGTCCCGTTTACAAAAACATGGCTAGTTAGCAGTAGCTGTACAGCTACGTGTTTGGCTAAGCAAGTAAAGCTTGTTAAAAAACCTGGCGAGGGCGATTCAAATACCAAACGCATCAACCTTTCAGTTGTAGTCTGCATGTTAACATTCACCCCGATTCCACTGACATTATAAAATATACTCACTGCTAAGCCGTAAATTTCCAAATGCCGATGAACTCCCCCCAGCGGCCTGTGAAGCTCCGGTCTTTCCTGAGGTACTCCCGCCGGCCACGGCTGATCCGGCGGCTGCTGCGGCAGCTCCGGGAGCCCCCGGTGGCTCAGCAAACGAGCTGGTCCTGGGCCGCCCGCTGCCGCTCATATCTGTGTGCGAGTATGTCAGGGCAGGGGGAAGTGTGTCGTTGTATTGGGCCAAAAGGGGTTCTCAAAATGTACACTAAAATCCAATAATTATTAAAAGGCTCCCTGGACAGAGTAGCTGATAGCTAACGATGTCTCCCCCTTTCTTCTGTCCGTACGATCTGTTGGACCTGACGCACATCTGCGCTGCCCCCTGCATTGGGTTGTGGGTAATGAAGTTCATAGGGAGTATTAGTCATGTTTCTCTACCTTCGCTGTTTGTGAAGTTCAACTGTCGCTATTTTCTTAGTTATGAAGAAACCAATTTATGTTCAAATATATATAATGCATAATTTAATCTCAGAAGTGTCGAAACGCATCATGACTGGCTGTTTCAAATAGGATTATTATGGTGTATGCTTTAAAAACTAGGCGAATAAACCCAGGCACATGGCTTAATAACCAATAAAGAACTTTCTGGGGCTTGCCTATGCTCAGTTTTTTGTGTGTGGAATATATGTTACAATTAAATGGCCAATACATCTTCCATGAACTGTTTTCAAACTGTAAACGTCCACTGCCGCCCAAAACACAGCTACACGAAATCCCTAACCACGAATTTGTCCGTCAACTGACTGACAGACCAGTGATCCAATCAACACTTGGGTAAAATCATACGGCCCAATGTGAGGCGGGGCAGCTTGTCCAGACCATAGGCACAACGTCTCGGCAAACCATGCATTTCTGGCCCCCGACGCTGCCTACATCGGTAAAATCTACCTTCTGAAACAGTTTTCCTGTTAAACCGTGACCGGATTGATTTTTAGAGAAGAACTGGACGCTCTGGATCATTCCGCGGAACCGCTGTGACGGTTGCACGAGGGCTTGCCTAACCTAACGACAGTCGATGAGAGGTAAGATTCGGAAACGGGAAGGAAAGAGGAGGCCTCGCGTGGCCACGGTAGACTTCGGAGAAAAGTGGACAGCGCCGCCTGACGACCGCCGCGTTTCGGGGTGAAACTGCCAGGAGACCGCGGTGCGTTCGACAAGGTTGGGGGAAATTTAGAGAGCGCCCTCAACAGCTCGCCACAGGCCTGGCAGTTATAGCATGCCGCTGAGAAACCTACCGCGAATAGTTGGCTACAAAGACCCGATTATGATCAGGACGCGTTATGCTAAAGTGTTGGTGGTGCTAGCTGATATCCCCCGTGCCCCCATGACGTTTACAACGTTTCCGCTCGGGAAACAGTCGTGATCACTTGTCAGTTTTAAAATGCGTGTGGGGTTGTTTTAGGAAAGGTTGCAGACACGAACATTCATTGCTCGCCAGATTGTCCTACCTACATCTTTTGAAACCTCTCAACTGATGAACATGATATGCACTAGGAACATATGACTTAAGATTCCATTAAAAGAAAACGAACATCTTTATTTATTTTTTACGGCGAGAATGATGCTACAGTGCGAATAATAATGTTAGCATTTGATTTGGATAGGGAATGTATTCAGCTAAACAAAACATATGCAGTTGTACTTGTTACTCTGCAGTTGTACCTTAATGTAGCCCAGTTATATATGACAGTACTGCTAATGTCAACAACCCAGTCATGTTATTTTCATGTCATGCTGGCGATGTGGACTAGCTCTTCGCAGGCACGACGTTCCGTCAGAGTCCCCCGCTGAGGAACTAACCTACTGACCGGCATGTCTGGTTCCTGTTCGCTTTG